>NC_037592.1:18385182-18576500 GCF_003073045.1 Pomacea canaliculata | reverse complement strand
CACTCCACTCGCACCTACTAACTCTCCTCACTCTTTCAAAGAGGAACATGGTGGCAAAGTTATCAGACACTCTCGTCATCATAGCAGGTCTGGGAACGAGCTCGATGTAATAAGCGTTTCCTTTAGGCGCTGTCAGCTCAACAGCATGCCTATTAAGACGAGAGAACGGTGCACATGTTACAGAGCACTCTACGCTTCAGTCATCAGAGTTGTCTGGTCGCACCAGACTCAGCTGTAATAAGCATTGATTGGCTGTAGGCCTTTCAGCTCGAGACACAGTGCCCCTATAGACACGAAACAGATGGCCATATGTAGTCCAGAGCACTCTACGCTCATCATCAGCATTTCTGTCCAGAACAGATCTCGAGCTGAGTAGAAAGCGTTTCCTTTTAGGCGCTTTCACTCACACCATCGGCTATACGGACACGGACATAGCACATGTTAGGCCAGACACTCTACGCTTCATCATCATCAGTTGTCGTCGCAGAACCAAGCGAGCTGTAGATAAGTTGTCCTTGTTAGGCGCTGGTTCACTTGAGACAGCATTCCGCCCTATAGACACGAGAAAGGGTGGCACATGTAGTGCCAGAGCACTCTACCTTCTCATCATCAGCAGTTTCTGTCGCGACACAGAGACCTCGGAGCATAAGCGTTGGTCCTTGGCGCGTTCAGTCAGCACGTCGGCCAAACAGAAACATGAGGGCCACATTAGTCCAGAGCACTCTACGCTTCATCAGTCAGCAGTTGTCTGGTTCGCAGACATCAGAGCTGCGAGCTGGTAGATAAGCGTTGGTCCTTGTAGCGCTGTTCAGCTTGAGACATGCATTCGGCCTATAGGACGCAGAGACTGGGTGGCACATGTTAGTGGCCAGACTCAGCTGCTTCATCATCAGCAGTGTCTTGTCGCAGACACAGAGCTCGAGGCTGGTAGATAAGCGTTGGTCCTTGTTAGGCGCGTGTTTCAGCGTTGAAGACAGCATTCCGGCCTATAGGACACTGAGAGATATGAGTGGCACATGTTATGCCAGAGCACTCTACGCTTCATCATCAGCCAGTGTTCTGTCGCAAACAGAGCTCTGAGGCTGGTAGATAAGCGTTGGTCCTTGTTAGGCGCTGTTCTAGCTGAGACAGCATGCGGCCTATAGGACACGAGAACATGAGGTGGCACATGTTGTGCCAGAGCACTCTACGCTTCATCATGCAGCAGTTGTCTGGTCGCAGACACAGAGTCGAGGCTGGTAAGATAAGCCACCTCACTCACACTCAACTCTCACACAACTCACTCTTTACACTCACTCTCTCTCACTCACTCACACTCACTCTCTCACTGACATGCCCACTCTCCACTCACACTCTCACTCATCTCTCACTCACTCTCTCTCTCACTCACCCACTCACACTCACACTCTCACCTCTCTCTCTCTCACTCACGCACTTACTCACACTCACTCTCTCACACTCCCTCCTCTCATCACACTCACTCCACTCACTAACTCTCACTCACTCTCTCACAAAGAGACATGGGTGGCAAACGTTAGTGCCAGAGCACTCTACGCCTTCATCACAGCATTGTCTGGTCGCAGACACAGAGCTCGAAGCTGGTAATAAGCGTTGGTCCTTGTTAGGCGCTGTTCAGCTCTTGAGACAGCGTCCGGCCTATAGACTGAGAACAAGAGTGGGTGGCACATGTTAGTGCCAGAGCACTCTAACGCTTCATCATCACCAGTTGTCTGGTCGCAGACACAGAGCTCGAGGCCTGGTAGATAAGCGTTGGTCTTGTTAGGGCGTGCCATCGACCCGTGCCCGACAGCTCGAGACAGCAGTCCGGCCTATAGACGAAGAGAGACATGAGGGCACATGTTAGTGCGATAGTCAGAGCACTCCTACGCTTCATCATCAGCAGTTGTCTGGTCGCAGACACAGAGCTTCGAGGCTGGTAGATAAGCGTTGTCTTGTTAGGCGCTCGCAGACAGCTGCGGCTAATGATAGGAACGAGAAGAGACATGTGGTGGCACATTGTAGTGCGCCTCTCTCTTATCGTAGCTGTTGTCAGAGAGCACATGTTGTTGGTGTCGCAGTCAATCTATGGCAGCGAGAGACATGGGTGGCACATGTTAGTGAGAGCACTCTACGCTTCATACATCAGCAGTTGTCTGGTCGCAACACAGAGCTCGAGGCTGGTAGATAAGCGTTGTCCTTGTAGGGCGCTGTTCACTCGAGACAGCATCGCGCGGTATAGGACAGAGAGACATGAGGTGCCATGTTAGTGCCAGAGCACTCTACGCTTCTAATCATCACGCAGTGTCTGTCGCAGACACAGAGCTCGAGGCTGTAGATAAGCGTTGGTTCCTTGTTAGGCGCTGTTCAGCTCGAGACACAGCTTCCGGCCTATAGACTGAGAGTTGGTGGCACATTTAGTGCCAGAGCACTACTACGCTCATCATCAGTTGTCTGGTCGCAGACAACAGAGCTCGAGGCGGTAGATAAGCGTTCGGTCCTTGTTATGCGCTGTTCAGCTCGAAGACAGCAGTCCGGCCTATAGGACGAGAGAACATGAGGTGATGTTTGCCAGAGCACTCTACGCTTCATATCAGCAGTTGTCTGTCGCAGAACACAGAGCTCGAGCCTGGAACGATAAGCGTTGTCTTGTTAGGCGCTGTTCAGCTTGAGACAGCATTCCGGCCTATAGGACGAGAGATAGGGGTGGCACATGTTAGGCAGAGCACTCTACGCTTCATCATCAGCAGTGTCTTTGACACAGAGGCTCAGCTGGTAGATAAGCTTGGTCCTTGTTAGGGCTGTCAGCTCGAACAGCATTCGGCCTATACACAGAGTGCCAGAGCACTCTACGCTTCATACAGCATAGCAGTTTGTCTGGTCGCAGACACAGAGCTGTCTCAGGAGCTGTAGATAAGCGTGCCTTGTTGGCTCGAGAACAGCAGTCCGGCTAAGGACGAGAAGAGATCATTAGTTCCAGAGCACTCTAACGCTCATCATCAGCATTGTCTGGTCGCAACCAGAGCTCGAGCTGGTAAGATAAGCGTTGGCCTTGTTAGCGCTATGTCATCCTCTTTTTTCTTCCCTTCTATCTTATTCGATTCTTTTCTTTCTCTCTCATTCGTATCCTTTGGCATCACTCTCTTCCTAATAATCTCCTGTCCTTACCTACTAGCTCCCCTCCTCATGCTTCATTCTTGTACCCTTTCATTCTCCACCATTCCTGCACCCATACACCTAGCATTCTTTCCTATCGTCGTTTTCTTCCTTTTCACTCGTCATTTCCCCCAGTCTCTCCCCCCTACCTCCAATCCATTCTGTCTGGGACTGGCTTGAAAACAGCCTGGAGAAGCACGCATGAAATACCATCGTCGTGAGCTCATGAACTAGCGCTACCACACCAATCGACCAACAACAACTAGCAGGAGAGGACAGCGAACTACACCGACCAACACAGACCGGTTAACTGCGCTGCAGTGACCACGCCGGAAAGAAGCAACAGCGCTACCAAAACAGTTGTATTAACAGGTACACCGCTCAATCGTGTTCAAAACAAACTTATTGTCCGGTCTACCCTTTTGGAATCGGATGACCACGATAATGAACCACTTCAGTTGTCGATAAAAGTGAAACACGTTTCGCATACAGAATATATGATGGCATCCGATTTATTTGTTAACAACATCATTTCGACTAAAGAGATTTCTAATGTTTGGTTTGAGTTTCTGTTCACACTCCGTACCTTACTTTTTAGCACGAGACCACTATTTCCTGATTCGTCACACCGACCAAAGTGTTCTTGACTAAGGCACTGGATAAGACAAGAGTGCTCTACTGATGGCTCACCTAATGCTGCACGTGACTACGACTGTCAACTGACACCAACAACAGGTGGCTAGGAGAGGACAGCGACTTGTCCACCAAACATCAACGATCACCTGACACGGATTATGGCGCCAGTGACCCACGCCGAGTAAAGCACACAGAGGCTACCAGGATTACTTACAGGTACATCAGCACTTGTTTACAAAACTAAATTTTCTCCTCCCTTAATAATCTTTTCGGTGAGGCAGCAAAGATAAAAAGAAACAATTGCATTACACCTAAACATGTTATTGCATACAGAGTATACGATGTATTCCCCTTATTGTGTTTTCTGTAAAGAGATTTGTTATTGTTTGACACACTGTGTTGTCAGTTTCCCTGTCGTACTCCACCAACTATTTCTCGACTAATGAGACTGGATTAACAGACTGGCATGACCACCACTGCCATCAACGTGGTCAGCTGATGTGCTCGTGACTACGACGATCACACCATCGACCTCAACAACAGCTGGCTTGGTTTAAAAAAGGACAGCAACTAGCCGAACAAACCAACGCGGCTAACCGGGGATGTATTCTTTTCTATTCCACTGTCTCACTCACGCTTCTCGCTCTCACTCTCACTCACCACTCTCACTCACTCTCACAATCACTCTCTCTCACTCACCCCTCTCCTCTCACTCGCACTCACTCTCACTCACTCATTTCACATCACTCACTCACTTCATACTCACTCTTCACCTAACTCCTCTCTCACACTCACTCACTCTCATCTCATCACATCACTCTCACATCACACTCTCACCTCACACTCACACTTCACTCCTCAACTCTCACTCTTCACTCACCACTCACTCTCACTCACCTCACTCACTCTCACAAGCTCACACTCACTCACTCACTTTTCTACTCACACTCACACTCTCTCCCACTCCACTCTCACACTCACATCACACCACACTCGCTCACTCAACTCACTCACTCTCTCTTCATCACACTCTCACACTTCACTCTCACGACTATCACACACTCTCTCACAACACTTCACTCACATCTCAACACCACTCACACTCACTCAGCACTCTCACTCACTCTCACTCACTCTACTCACTTCACTCACTCTCACTCACGTCACTCAACTCACACTCTGACACTCACTTCTCACTCTCCTCTCAACTCACTCTCTCTCACACTCACTCACTCACTCACTCTCTCACACTCTCACTCTCACTCTCACTACTCTCACACACTCACACTCTCAACTCTCTCACAACACTCTCACTCACACTCTCTAAAACTCTCACTCTCACTCACTCACCTGCCACACTCACACTCACTCTCACTCACACTCTCACTCACTCACACACCACTCCCAACACTCTCACTTCCTCACTGGGCTCACTCTCACACTCTCACGTCACTTCACTCTCACTCTCACTCTCACTCACACTCTTCAGTCACTCACTCACTCACTCACTCTCACACTCTCACTCACTCTACTCACTCACACTCTCTCTCACTCACACTCACACTCTCACTCACTCCTCACTCACTCACTCACACTCGAAGCCCACTCACTTCACTCTCACACTCACTCACTCAGCTCTCACATTCTATCATACACAACACTCTCTGACTCACACTCTCAGCCCTCACACTCACTCACTCTCTCACTCACTCACTCATACTCTCACACTCACTCTCACTCACTCACACTCACTCACTCTCACTCACTCTAACTCTCACTCATCACTCTCACTCACTCACTCCTCACTCTCACTCTCACTCACACTACTCATCACTCACTCACTCTCAAACACTCTCACTCTCTTCACTCACTCTCACTCACTCTCACTCTCATTCACACTCACTCATGACTCAACTCACTCACTCCTTCACTCACTCGCACTCACAACTCACTCAACACTCACTCACACTCTCCTCTCACTCAAATCTCTCACTCACTCTCACTCACACTCTCGCTCACTCTCACTCACTCTCACACATCTCTCATCTCACTCACTCCTCACTTTCTCATCACTCTCACACTTCACTCACTACCACTCTCTCACCTCACTCACTCTTCTCTCACACTCACTCTCACTCACTCTCACTCACTTCACCTCTCACTCACTCCACTCATCTCTACACTCTCACTCACTCACTCACTCACTCACACTCTCACTCACTCTCACACTCTCACTCACTTCACACCTACTCCTCACTCACTCTCACTCACAGACACCATCACTACTCACACTTCACTCACACACTCACTCACCTCACTCCACTCAACACTCTACTCTCCTCACCTCCTCTCTCATCACTTCACTCACTCACTCTCACTCACTCTCATTCACTCACTCTCTCTCACTCACTCACTCTCATCACCTCACTCACCACTCTCACAAATCCGCTCTCCTCATGCTCTCTCACTCACTCTCACTCATCACTCACACTCGCTCACTCTCACTCTCACTCTCACACTCACTCACTCTCACTGCACACTCTCACACTCTCACACACTCACACTCACTCACTCACTCTCTCACTCACTCACTCCACTCACTCACTCTCAGACTCACTCACTCACATCACTCACTCACTCTCACTCCTCTCACTCTCACACTCACTCCACTCACACTCACACTCATCACTGCACTCTCACTCACTCACACTCACTCCACTCACACTCACTCACTCACATCACCTCACTCACACTCATCACTCCACTACTCACTCTCACTCACTCACTCTCACACTCACTCACTCTCACTCTCACAGTCAATCGCACTCACTCACACCTCTCTCACTCTCACCCTCACACTCTCACTCTCACTCTCCTTCAACCCATCACACTCACTCACTCTCTCACTCTCTCTCCCCCTCTCACTCCCACACTCCCACTCATTCTCACACATCACTCTCACTCTCACTCACTCACTCACTCATCACTCACTCTCACTCACTCACACACTCACTTCACACTCACACACTCACTCACTCACTCACTCTCACCTCACTCACTTTCGCTCACCACTCACTCACCACCTCCTCACCACTCACTCACTCTCTCACCACTCACATTCACTCACACCCTCACTGCTCACTCCTCACTCACTCACACTCACACTCTCACTCACTCACACATCTCTAACACTCTCACTCACTCTCACTCACTCTCTCACACTCACTCCACTCCTCACTCTCTCACACTACATCACCTCACTCACACTCACTCTCACTCTCACTCCTCACTCACTCCTCTCTCTCACACTCTACACTCTCAACACTTCATTCATCTCGCTCCACACACCTCACGACCACACTCATCTCACTCACTCAACTCTCTCTCACTCTCACTCACACTCACAACACTCTCAATCCTCTCTCTCACTTCCACTGGACCCCAGGCGAAGAGAAGCGAGGAAGGCGAAGAAACACGGTCTGCGGTCTTATTGTATTCCGCAGCTGAGATACTGTATTTGAGACTTAAGAAGGGAAGGGAAAGGCAGGCAAAATCCAAGAATGTCATCGGAGCATGAAAGCAAGTGGAAGTGAATAATACATCTCTGCAACCCCCACAAAACATTAAGGACCATGTGCATTATATTCTCTCGAGATCTTCTTATCTGCTTATAAGGTATTTTATTCATTAAATGTTATGATTATTCATGGGGAGTCACATAGTCTGAGACAAAGTCTGATGAAATTATTGAAACACAAAGAATAAACATCTTAAGAATGGTACTTCTTAGTCAAGTTGTGATAATGGTTAGTTCATTGTTTTTCTCTTCAACCAAAGGAACTGCTGTTGAAAAATGCATCAACTATATTTTGTTGTACAGATGGCCAAGATTGCCAACATCTCTTAAAGAGCTAAAGGCAAACAACACTCAACTTCAGATTGTTAGTAATTTGCTGAAAGATCAGGGTTCCAATGTTTCTATGCCCAGCTTTCAGATATCAACTGTAGGACCAGTGCCAGTGTTAAATTTGTGTTTTCCATTGTTTTACTGGTGTATTACTTTGTTATATATCAATGTGAATGACAGTGCCTCCAGCTACTGATTTTTTTGATACCTGTACTTCACCTGCAATAAGAAACTTTGAATTTCTTGTAATGTTACGTGAATCGTGAGATGAAGGGGGAAGTTTTGAAACTGTGCAAATAAATTAAATGAGTTTCAGTTGCAAACTATAATTTGTTGTTATTATTGTTGTTACTCTTTTTCCCTGTCTTATCCTTTTCATTGGGTTGTCCAAAATGAAACAAAACCATACTAGAGCCAAACTAACAGTGGTGTATGAGGAAAGAAAGAGGAGATAAAAAGAAAGACAAAAAAGCAATAAAAATAAAGTTGAAAATTTCATTGTCTTTGTTTGTGTTATTTGCGCTGTTCATCTTCTCTCCTTTATATATTCTAGTTTTGTTGTTTGTGGAAATACATTCATTCCTGACCATGACAGTATGTTCAGATAGAAGTCTTTCTGCTCTCTTTTTCTCTCATCTCTCTCCTTACCTCTCTCTGTTCTGTGTTCCCCATGCCCTCTTTCTATCTCTGTCTCTCTTTTTCTCTCTTCCTCTCTCCATTCTTTGTTCCCTATATCTCTTTTCTGTCGGTCTGTCTATGTTTCTGTCTGCCTCTCTTTTCATCTATATCCTCTATTCCTCTCCCCTCCTCTCTCTCCGTTTCGTCATTTTCTCGTGGAGAAGGGAGGTTCCCGTACTTTTGGTGTGAGTCTGGGTAGAGAATTCGTGACTAATTACTCAGTGCTGCAATGTACCTTGCTGTCGCAGTCTCACGTAAGAGCATATTTTCCTGTCGAGTTTTATCAAGCATTAAAAGCCGGTCGTCAAGATTGGGGACCCAGTGAGTTGGAGAATCCAGAATAGCCTGTAAGAGGCACGAGGACGGCTAAAAAAGAAAAAAGAAATCAGGCTTCTGCCTCTAGGATAAATTCTTTCACGATTGGCTGGAAGACTGAGTTAAGAGGTAATATACTGTATGTAAATTATCGAACGTTTCAAACTTCCTTACGTTACATTGATCATAAATCCTCTGTCAGATTGAAGACTGGAGAACAGATTCTATGAAACACAGAGAGAAAAAGAGGAAAAAAACATGGGTAGATAAATATATACATAGAGAGATTCCTTGCTGGAATTACTGATAAATAAAAATGAAAATTCACTTCGACTTATGGTAAGGTTTTCTACATTTCTTGCGACAAGAGATGAAGTAATATTAATGACAGTGATGATAATAGTGACGACAGTGGTGATGATGGTACAGATTGTGTATAAAACATTTTTTGGTTGCAGGCAAATTTCTCTGCGAACTTATATCACACTCTATCCCTGTCCTACACAAGAAAGTGTTGGTTATCACCTGTGACATTTATGTTTTATTAACTGCCGACAACAGCAGCCACAAACCAGGGGGGACAAAACCTGCAGCAGGAGGCGGCTCTTCAGGTCCGCCGCGCAATTTGCCTCGGCATAATTTGCCTACACTGAATTGCAGCAGTTAATACGAAGCCTCTTGGTTTAGTTAAGAACAAACATCTGAAGTAGAGGACAGCCATCACTCAGTATCGCCCCAAACTGCCGCTGGTAGAGCTGCAAAGTCTATTTCTGTAGTCCTATATAGGCGTAGTATGGAGATTAAGTTCTTCCAGAAGAAGCGATTCAGAAAATTAAGCCAGGGTGATGTGTGTTGGAAGTAAAGCTAAACGAAACTGTCCAAACGAGCTGAGATGGGGGCCAACATTATTGCTGTTTTGCTTAAAGCAGGCCCCGCTTTCATCGAAATAAACTAAATCATATTAATGATAGCGATGGAACTTTGAAAAAAAATTGTTGACTTCAATTATCTCTTACGTGCTATTGTCCATAATGTGTCATCTTGCTTCCTGCTCCCCCGGATTTCTCAATTTGTGTCCGCTATTTCTCCTGCTTGCTGTGGGTCCCCCACCACCGATCTCTTCTTAAACAAGTATTTGGGTCCGAATGGCCCACGTTTTCTTCCAGATATTCTAGGGTTTGCAGTTCTGCCTACTGAATTTCACATAAAAAACTATATGTTCAGTATTACAAATCAATATGAAATCTTGTTGTACAGGTTGATTATTATGTGTTGGTGTTCTTTGCAGTCTTTTTAGAAAATCGCAATAAGAACTGCGGCAAAGAGGATTATGTGTTATATGAATCCATTATTATTATTATTATTATTTTAAATTATTTATATTAACATTAGTAATAGTAAGTAGATTTCCTCTGGTAGAATTTATTTTAGGCATTAGCAGTGTTGTCCATAGGAATGGGAATCCCATGGGAATCCATGGGAAACGTCATAGGGATGGGATGGACAGCACACATTTGTATTTCCCATGGTAGTCGATACTTGATATTGCAAAATAAATTTACTGTTATTTCATTCATCAAGGATTTAAAATCTTTCCTCTGAATCATCTATTGTATGTGAAGTAGAAGGAATTATAGAACAAAAGCCGAAAAGTGGTTTCAGTGTTGCCATAGGATTGTTAATACCATGGGAATCCCATGGGAAACATCCCGTGGGATGGACGGGATGGACAGGCATAAATTTGCCATGGATGGATGGACGGGATAGAAAAAATATGTCCCATGGACAACCCTGGGCATTAGGATTGGAATAAATGCCAAAAACTAATCTAGCAGAAAAATTGTGGGACACATGAAAGAAACAATCTGTCAGATTTGTCTGTCAATACAATTTTCAGGACACCCTGAAGTTTTTCCAAACTTTAATTGACCTTAAAAAAAGCGTGAATCTTTATCAGCAGCGGCATACAAATTCAAAAGTAAAAACTGTCCGCGCTAAACGCGAGCGAAATAATAAAAAATAACTGGGGAGGACATCTCTGGAATATTTGATACAATTATCCAAATTTTGCTTTGACTTCAGGGGACATGACCACAAACGTGTTCAGACAAACCACTGTGAGTGCAGTGTCCACGTGACAATACACGCGAGGTTTTCTTTTCATCTTTCACCAAGTCTCACGAGAACTCTAGATAAAGGACAACCGTGATGTCACAGACATCAAAGAGTGTGCACTGCTCTCTAACTTTGATGACAGTTATGTTTTTATCTCTGTTTTACAATGTTATTTCATTTATTACGAATAAAGCCTCATTTTGATAATAAATGATGCTTTGACAGAGAGCGAGAGAGAAACGAGGATAAGAGGGAGATAACGAGAACAAACAGAAAAGAAGGGACTGACATGGCTGAACAGAACAATTTACTTTTATACACTTTCATGAAGTAGTATATAACTGATTTGTGGAGTGAAATGTTAGGGTGAGCAAAGAAAATAGAAGAAAAAACAAAGCTGCAATGAAGGAAGCACACATCAGAATGCAAACTGAAATGTGTGCCTGTGTGATTTTGTGTGCGAATTCTGAGCTGAAAATAATAATAAAAAAGGTTAATAAAAAGGTCAGGACAGGAGATGCACTTTGTACCAGGTCTCCGTGATGCAAGGGCAGAAGTGTTAGTGTTGAGCTTGAAGCAGGTTAAAGAAAGGCAGGTTCGTAACTGAGTTTAACTCCTAAAGCTGTCAAGCTTCCAGACTTCGTCACGTCCACAACGAGGAGAATCTGAGCAGTTATGTGGGCTTGCTATCGGGTGATGTGAATGAAACCATTCTTTTTTCCCCAAAGTGCGTTTCTGAACGATTGTTAACACAATTCCGAGAGGGTTGTTCAATCACTTAAAATATTGTCCAGTTTTTTAGACTTTCAATTTAAGCTACGCAACGAATTTAAATTGTTTTTGTTTACAGGAAAGGCTTTACATTTCGGAATTCAGCTTTAGCGACTCTTTACTGTCAGTTCACTTCTGCGCTGACATCGGAGGACAGGACTACAGTTAAAAATTGCCTTCCCCCGGGCCACGAGGCGTAAAGAACAGCTCTTTCTCTCCTGCTCCGATAGCATCTCACGTGGCACCCTCAGCTTTTACTTTGCTGTCGAATGAAGTAGGGATGGAAATGAAGTAAGGGATTGCCAAGCGTTGATAGGTAGAAAGGTAGAAAAATGTAAAACGGTTATGTTACTGAAGGTAGAAAATATGAAATGTTTATTTCAAAACTTTTGCAAGCATAATGAAAACAGTAGGTAGTGGGTCATAAGCAAGTTCGCCATCTTCTGACAATCTCTTTCTTGTACATTCACTCACCAATCCACTTTTCTGCCTTCTTTTATCTTGTGTTTTACATGTACACCTCTCTCTCTCTCTCTTCTGCTGTGTGTGTGTTTGTGCGTGCGTGTGTGTGTAATACCTGTGAGAGAGAGAGAGAGCGCCCACTGCGAGAGCTTGCACTAATGAGCTCATGAGCGTGCAAATCCACTTGATAAAACTGGAAAGAACTGCGAAAAGTCTCTTTAGGCAGAGAAAGCTCCAAACTGGACACGAAATCATACAATTCTTATCAAATCAGATTCGTGTGGCTTGTAGAATTTTGTTCCTTGATGTAAAATATACAGAAGCATTTCAGAAACAAACGTGAAAAGAGCACTACTTAAAAAAACAGAAGAATTGTAGGTAAGCAGCAACAGCGGTAACAATAAAGATGATGACGACACAAACTATCAGGTTACTATCAGGTTAATATCAGGTTACAGGGGTTAATTCGGCTAAACGCTCCTAGTAAGTTGGAAGTACATACAAAGCAGGAATCCTGGTTAAAGTCTGATTAACATGCCAAATCCAAATCCGGGCAGAATTTGTGACATGAAATGTCACAACAGTAACAATTTAATGACATGATAATTTGTTATTGTTTTGACGAATTAGATATGTGACATGATACAGCAATGAACGACGGTAAAGAGTAATTACTGATTTCCTTAGAAGCAAATATAACCAAAAACAAAATCCTCGGCAACTTCACAGGTCTCTTCTCTTCTCGTACATCAGCTCCGTGAATGCGCTTCAGAGACGGAGTTCTTATCTATTATAAACGGACAACATTGTGACACTTGTCATCATTGACTGTATAAAGATAGTTTGAAGATTTCGCACAAAAGCTCGCAGCCGAGCTCACGCTTTTAGTCATCATATGTCTTGAAGAGGGCTGTTGATGCTCGAGCACAAACAATCCATGCAGAATGATTCCATCGTTGTTTGAGAATGTGTTGCATGCGAGGTGACACCACTACGGCACTGGGGCGGACAGTGAGGTCCTCCTGGTGTTGCCGGCGAAGCTTGTCGCCGATGATGACGGCCACGAAGACAGTCAGACAGGCCGACACGATGGAGAATGCGATGGGCCACTCCAGACGACCAACAAAGGTGCTGCGCAGCGGGTAGCGAGCTAGACCTGAAGACTTCTTCAGAAACACAGCCATTCCAATCAAGACAGAAGTTGCTGAATGACAGAAGAAGTAAACAAGAGTTAAAATCGTGATCACTGACATTGTTGCTGTTACTAGCGACCACTAGGCTGTTAAAATTACATCTTTTAAAAAATTGAAAAGAACAGGCTCAGAACTATGTTGATGGCTGCTCAGGGAGGAGCGGAGAACCCACCTGAAGCCGCGAGGAGAAGACAGAAAGGCGGCAAGCAGAAGGAAGAGTTCTAACTCGCTTCTCAGGTGGTCACACGAGACAGGCTGCCGCCAGCAGGCAGAAGCCAACGGCCACACTCTCAAACACCTGAGTTACTTGCAGCCAGGCTGCAACGACATGGAGGACAGAACACTTTAACCACTTACATGGTGATTCAAGGAAGTAAACAGTAGTCAGCAGGACAAACCACTTTTTCGTTACATATCAAACCACATATCGCTATATTACGAGATTTTTCAAATGATCAGCTGTGATTTGTTTTCTTTTTAAATTTCCAAGAAAGATACAAGTAACTACTTATTTTAATTTTTTTAATTGTATTTATTTTTGAAGCATCGGCAAAGGCAAAATAGAAGATCTGGATATTTTCTGAAGGATCCCACACCTCGTTATAGTCATATAAATACAAAGTGCAAAGTTCAGATGACCACCTCTAAAAGCACAATGATAATATTCTGTTAAATAAGGAACAGAAATAATAAGCACTTCTATGTAACGATTGTTCTAAACCTGACACAGATTGAACGAAAATACAAAATACTTTCTTTATCCTGTCATTCAGACGTTATAATTTTGTTGGAACAGAAACAAGGAATAATATCGGGGTTAATTGCCGGCTCTCCCCTAACTCTCTAACTTACTGCTCCGGGGTGGGTGGGGACTGAGGCTTACTCGCGGCACTAAACTCATCAACATCTACAACCTGCACGTATCGTGAAGGGACATCTGTCCACACCAGAGACCTTCATGCCCACGCACCCACAGCTGTTACTCGGATGCGGAGAAAGTGTTTACTGTCTGAAGTGAGAAAGTACTGGATATTCTAGCGTCCCTTTACCACCACTACAGTCTCTCTATTAATGTTTCTAGATTAGGTCTCGAGTAGTGCTTTAACAGTCCTCCCGCAAAGTCTTTTTCTTCACACACTTTCCCCCATCTCCATCTGAACACTAGGCTCGATCATAAACCGTCCTGTCAGTCCGCGCAGCTTGGTCTGAATGCACGTGACACTCGTACCTCGGACACCGGTCCATCGCAAACAATAAAATGTGTACGTAATTACACCCCTAAGGCTTTGATAGTTTACTGTCTGGTTAAACCTCTACACCATCCTATTAATATCCGCTCAGACAGCAAATCAAATGAGTTTTTACAGTTTTGTATAAAAAGAACCTGGAGTTCTCACCGGTGGTCCTACTACAGCTTTCCTGTCTTCATCTGCTAAACTGTTCTTCAACCTTAATATGCTAAAGTTTAGTGTTGTTACAGAGAAACGGGAATAAATCTGAGCGATGAAAGTTGTCAACAAAATATTCATTTCTATCGACAAACGTTTTGATAACAATTAAGTATTCATGCTATCAAAACCAACAAATATATATATTTACAAACTCACTACTGACAGATATGAGCTAGTGTCATTTAATAATTGAAACATGTGAGAATGTGCATCTCCCGCAAACATGAAGAGTTAATATTATTGCCACGAAGGAAGTGTGCGAGATCCCAGATAAAATGTCAAGGCTCCTAGTCACACAGCCGTCTACATCTAGATAATACAAATCGAATACAATTTTTGTTTTATTTTTAAAGTTGAAACATTAGAAGGATCTTACTACTTCATTGTCGAAATTTTTTACTTTCTTTTCCCTGATCATTAAAACAAACAAAAACAATACAAACAAAAACAAACTGCGAAGTAAGCAAGTATAAAGTAGTGTGTTACAATAAGCAAATGCAACAGTTTGTTACAATAATTCGGTACAACTGAAGACTATTGATGCATATTATGTCTGGTAGGATTTGAGGATGAGAACAGACGGATGCTACTGTATTGGATATATCTCTCTTCCCCATTCTATCTATATATATATATAACCCATACTCAGGCAAACACCTACTTAATTAACAACTGATTTTTAAAACATTCCAAATCAATCATTTGTTAATGTCACATATGCTTTGAGAATAAGGAAACACGTTGCGTACAAAGCAAAATTGTTTGTAGTTTATATTAAAGACAAAAGAATGTCTGCTCAAGTTTGTGACAATATTCTTTCTTTCTTCGAAACGAACCGTTTGATCCTGATGTGTCTGTAGGAATCTCGTTGCAGTCGCCCTCCACGCAAATGACCGTCACCCACAAGCCGTAGGTCGTGGTGCTGGCGTTGATGGAGCCACTGTCGTTGGCCGGGTAGACCCACCAGCCCGGCACCAGCATCCCCACCAGCTGGGAGCCAACTGATAGCAGAATGCACAGGAGGATGACCACATCCCCCATCACTGCCATCTCCCCCTGCTTCTTCTTGCCGTCCGTCATCGTCTTTCCTGTACACACAGACGAACACACCTACAGCATGGCAAACAACAACACATTGTATATCATTCATCCCAAAACAGCCCTTCAAGCTGGCTAGACAAAATATTTGTTAATTCATTTAACAAATAGTGAGATAAACATTTGTACTGAACTAACAATTATGGGTACTTCTATGATTTGGTTTCATTATAGTAATTTTTATCAACTTCGATTAAAACTTAAAATGCAACAAATTGTAGATTATTTAGCAAAAGGCAAGAGCATTGTGTACTTAAAATAACTACAAAGAATGTTTTTTTGTTCGTCAACGCCTTTAAAGACTCCAATGTTAGACAAAGCTTGAAAAATATTTCAATCTCAACAATCGAAATTTTATGTCAATCAACAGTCAATTGTCAACATTTATAAATACACTGCTTTAATATACATAGTCTTTTTATCTGTCAAGTAACTTACAACTACTCTTAGAGATATAACAGTAAACACATCTTAACAATGTTAAAGTTCTCGAGGAAAAGAAAAACTTATACTTAAATAGAACCCAACGAATTTTAAACTGAAATCCGTTGGCCTGTCAGCCTCTAGCCATCTTACGAAAAGCGAAGGAAGCTGCTAGTGTAGTGATGTTGTCGAGAGGAATACAAAGTTTAAAAGACAGAGCGCGCGACAGGGAGGGGGAGACACACGGGATTATTTACAGCTCACAGCCATACACCTTGTCTGTGCCTTCCACTTTTTGAAGGTGCTTGAAAGTTTTTCAAGTTATGAAAGAGGATTAAAAAAAATTGGAGAGGTATATAAGAAACAAGATTTAATCAGCTTGTGCGCCGTGCCGGCCGCGTGTGACGTCACCTAAGCTCTCATGCGTGCGATGAAGCGACGACCGCGTCGACAGCCAGAGCTCTTTATTCACCAAGATTAAGTTAGTAGCGACAGTGTTAGTGATGAGGTGTCGAATCGAGAGAAAAACCAACAGGATGTTTTCTATCCGTAAAAAAGATTGAAATGGGCTTTCAACCGTTGACATTACACATTTATTCATGCGCAGGTTCGAAAATAAGGTGAGCACTGATAACTCAAATATTTTTTTCTTGAAATACTAGCCATTAGTTAAAACAAACAAAAGATTTGTTCCCTAACTTGTCTGAAACTGATTACTATGATCTAAAACTGTTGAATAACGGCATAGTTTGTGTATAGAATAAACGTAATTGTGAAGGAAACAGGCAGGTAGAAAGTGGTCATCAAAGTAGTACTCAGTGGTATGTGCAAGTGTAGGCACACACACACTTATGTAAACATGAAAGAGAAGAAGACAAAAGAGAGGAACAGAGAGACAGAGTGATAGAATAGCATAAACATCAAAGTAATGGCATCTGTAGCAAGTAAAGAAGCCTAAGGGCCCAGGTAAGATCAGATCTTATATATTTGACACACCTGGGTGAACTGTTATAAAGAAGTAGCATCATACACTGAGTTGCGCTCCTTACAAAGTATATCTTGCACACCTTGCGCAGATTAAAGCAGATCTTGCACACCTGGCAAAGATTAAAGTAACAAAATATCGTTCACACCTTGCAAACATTGAAGCAGTTGGGTCCCTCTATGCTAGTCACTGAGCTTAATGAGGGTACAAATACCAGTTAAGAGGGAAACTATAGTGAGACAAGAGAAGAGTACAAGTGGCTGAAGTCTGGCCAATACTTATTATAATATACAATTTGTCAGGCACCGAAATGTACGTGAACGTTCGTCTGATGTAACCAAATGAAATGTTATTATATTTTATTTGGTTCTAAGTTTTAAAAAAAAAGGAAATTAAGATGCACATTTGCCGATGTTAAAAATGAACGTGTCTTTGCCGGTACTGAAGTACAAAAATATATTTCTCTCTGATAATGAATTCCAAGCAGCTGATTCCCTAGTATAAAAAATTGCATTTCGCCGATAACGAAATAAGAATTACTTTTTTTCGGTGCAAAAGGCGAAAGATGTATTTTTGCTAATACAGGAGGTTGGGTTTTCTTTTTGGTATGCACAGCAAGACCTCGGTGGCAACTGCAACATCAAGGTCTAGTGTGTAAAATTGACTTTTTCATATGACGGCCCTGAGTAGTTTTTGAATAAGAGAACAAGATCAGTGCTCTGAAGCCTGATCAGGTACTTAAGACGATTCCATCCAGGCCTAGCAAAAAAAAAAAAAAAAAAAAAAAAAAAAAAAAAATGAAGCATATAATCTTTCGTTTCTTCCTTAAAACCAGGGCATCATCCCCAGTTTCGTGTGCATTGATGTAATCCAGGCTTGACAGGCGCTCACCCGAAAATCGCCAGGACTGCTGCCAAGACACCAACACGACTACTACTCCTCCACATCCTCCACAACCCACCTACCCCCTCATCACTGTTTCCGTCAACATCTCTCGCTGTCTCCCTGCTTAGCTTGAGGAAACAACTCATTACATTAAAAGGATCGGGCAAAGAAAGACATGGACTTTATGTTTACCTCGATGTTAACGAATGAGCAGCAAAGAGAAATGCTCTTCAATCTTACAGGAATCGAACAACAGAGAGAAAAGCAAAAGTCACAGCAATCGAAAATCTTTTTCACAATGAGTGGATCCTATTTCCTCGGGATTTTTGAACCTGATAAATATGCAGTATGAAATGATTGCCTTTTTTTTTGGGTTTCGAAAAAAAAATAATTGTTAGAGAGCACGATATACAAAACCTTATCTTTACCTGAAGTATATGCAGGCTGTCAAGATATTGCGAGTTTTAGTAACACGAAAGCTTCCTTTCACGGTGAGTAAGCATACCTAAATAGTGTGAATATGTTTCCTCACGTTTTAAGTCGGAAATGCTTCTTTTCAGAGTGAAAACACTTTAACGACGACCAAACTAGTTTCGTGATGAACGTATATATACACACACACACGATGAAGAAAGAATTTTTTTCGCCGAATATTTTCAGGTTACCAGGATGAGTGGTCGGTAGAACTGATGTCGTTTCATGCAGACCTGTCCATGGTCCTCGATAACTCCCAACAAATCCTGGGATCAAGGTCCCATCACGTGCGACTGGGTGAAAACCTCGGTGAAAATCGAACTCCCGTCACACAATTACTTCACACAAACAACTCGTGCTGTTTTTAAATTAACGGACGGACGAACGCGCACACGTCACAACCTTCATGTAACCCAAACCCTCGATTTCAGGATCGAAGGAAAGCACAAATAGCTTTGCCTCACCCACACATCAAGTTAGGCAAACAACTTAGCTTTCCCCCGATAAACAGGGAATTCGATGCTCATCCTGAGCTACCCACCGCCGCTACCCGTCCATTTCCTCAACACGGAGTCGTCAACATTGTCATCAGCAGCAGCGCCCCCAGACACGGCGAAACAAAAACACTGTTATTAGAGTTCCACCCAGACCCCTGCTCCTCGCCTGTTATTGCACACAATATCGTGAAAGAAACAAGAACTGTCTGAGGGATATTAGCTAACCTCCATCATAAAAGAGCACATATGAACTTTCTTGGGATCGATGCTTCGTAAAGACCGTTACAGGTTCATCTACAAGTGGGTTAAGCGAAATAAATCACAAAAAAATCAATTTTATCTCCCCTACCCCCCCCCCTCCAGACAATAGTTTTTCTTTTGAAAACAAATGTAGATGGTTTCTTGTAGTAACAACATTCCATCCGAGATCCTTCAGATATCCGCGATAGCGCATATAATGAATGAGTCCTGTTCATTCTGTCTTCATCAATATCATAGCTCAGCGACAATGATCATGGAGTTGGGCAATAGCTTAAACCCATATTTTATGTCTACAAGAAAGGTTTCAGAAGGGGCTTGTTCTTTTCGTGATCTTCTCCTTATGTTTATTTGGATCTCGTCTCTAAACCACACAGCAATTAAATAAAGGACACAGTGCGGTAAAGGTATTTATATGGTTATAGCTTCTATAAAACAGAAATGTCCTTTAAATTATTTTCATCATTTCTTTAAAAAAAACCCATCCAGTTACTTTCGCTCTCTCGTCTGAAGCAGCAACGATCGCCAAGCAGTGTAATACAATTACAGAACAATGTGAAACGATCACAAAAGAGTGTAATACATTTACAGCACGATGTGAAATAATCACAAAGCAGTGTAATACAATTACATCCCGATGTTAATCACATAACAGTGAACCGTCGAACACAGTGAGATACACTCGCATCACGGTGTGAAGGACTGACAGCACAGTGTGATACATACGATTATGCAACAGTCGCCAAACAATGTGATACATTCACAATCCAACGTGAAACACTCACAAAGCAGTGTGATGCACTCACATTATGAGTCTGCAGCTCCAAACCAGTCGTACAGTTTGTGGTCTCCGTTAACCCTCTCACCTAGCCTCGACTCACGTCTACGTGTCGACTCTCAGTCACGTGACACTCTCACGAGAGTTCGTGTCAAATCCTCCCGAGAAGTCGTGGAGGGCTCGCTGCAGTCTGGATGCTTGTGAAGCCGCCACAACCTGCATTAGACAGCCCTCCACACGGAGTCAGTCGCGCTCCAGCTTTGCTCAGCACGGGATCAACTTAGGCGTGACCCGGAAATGCCCCGAAGAGAAGATGTAACGTGAACTGGAAGTGGTTACAATACCGTAGCTTAACTCCCCTTGAACAGCCCATGATGTTCTTTCTGTCCCCGCAACTGGGCCAGACGAGAAATGGGCGACATGAAAGGACCATCATAACTTTTCGTCCTCTGTTCATCTTCCAAGTATTTCAAGATAGAAATTCTTGATAAAAGTGAAAACAAGAACCGTGGTTAGTTCTTCACGCCTGTGGAATACTTTGCAACTTGCAGTCACGGTTCATTTAATGCTGACAACAGTGTATGCATTAGCCATCCATCCATGCAATGAGGCATTAGCAGATAGGTAGGAAAGAATTTAAATAATAATAAATTTTAAAAATAAAAAAATAACATGTAGCCGTTTTTTAGACAACCTAACGTCCCACTTGTAGCATCCTTTCAAATTCTGCGTAGGCTTTTAATGTGATGCAAAGAAAATATCATCCCTATTTAGCGTATGGTACAGCTGTTGAAAGTGAATGATCGAACAGCTTGGTAATATTCATTGTAAAGTTGATAAGCCTATCGATGAAGCCTATCGATGAAGCCTATCAATAACTCTTCTACCACAAACTTCATTGTCTTCATCGTCGAGGTCATTACGACCAGAGCCTTTAACGTCTCCTCTCGTGCATGGAGGCTGATTGATTATTAGATTATCGCATCTCATTATTGAGTTTAAGACGACTCAGACAGGACGGCTTGCCAGCGATTCTCCGGCTGAACAAATCTCGCGTCGCACCCGCGTCACCAGACGAGACTCACGAAGACATGAGCTTGACGCATGCGCATAACAATGGCCGACAAGAAGGAGATTTCAACATCGGCAAACTCTCTGTGTACCTGGGATTTATCGTTCCTGTTTATTCAACTGTTCAGCTGAATTGGCCTTTTGTGTTGCCCAGTCAGACCAGGGCCGGCACCTGAAGATTCTCTTTGAGAGACTAAGAGTGCCTGGCATGGAGACTGTAAGTGTCTGGCCAAGAGACAGTAAGTGATGGGTGTAATGGGCACGGAAAAGAGACTAAGAGATAAGGTTGACATTTATCTCCAAAGAAGTTTTCTTTTGTGTATTGATGATCCACAGCACTCGGTGCAGAGAGAGAGAGGGCGTGTGTGTGTGCGCGCGCGCATATATTTTGTGCTATATATTGTGTTATATGATAATGTGTGTATTGTATGTTGTGTTAAAAGATATCGTGTGTGCCAGAGAGGGAGAGAGATATTGGTGTGAACATGCATAGGCAATGGGCGATGGGAGCAGTCAAGTGCACCCCAGCTATGTAACGGACATCTCCACTTACTTTTCCCTCCAGAGTTCTCCCTTTCTCCCCAAATGAGTCCTTTTTTCTCGCCTGTCTCACTGTCGGAGATAAATCCTGCACGTCTATCCACGTTAAGGTTAGTCGATGGGAATATACTGTAGTCATATGCTGCTTGGAGACTTCACACCATCGCCTTGAGACTGTTTAAAGGACCGAAGGGATCCTGGCTACAGAATGTAGTGAATCATCCTCACGTGACACGAGAGAGCGGCCGTTTGTCTCGTCCTACTCACTCTTCTACATCGTGTTTCTATCTTTCTCTCTCTCTTTCTCTTCCATGGGAGCACTCGTAAAAGTCTCCATGGCTGACACCATTTCACACTGCAATTTATAACTTTTATGTGCTATTTCTGGCCGCTTGTTTTTCACTCCACAGTTACGAAAGGACGAAAAGTTAAGCCTGCGCTGGGCAAACTGATTCTTCCATAAGCCTTGGTGTACATGTAGAAACACGAGTGAATATCTTAAAATACCTACAGGTTAACAAATGTAAGAAATAAGTCAAAATAACTATTGAGTGTGACCGTATGAGCCAACACTAAGGACAAGCTACCGAGTGTGAGAAACAAAGCTCACACTAAGTACAAGCTAACAAAGCCAAAGCCCGACGTGTAGCTGTTGTAACGAGGACTGCTTTCAATCAGTAAAGTTTGTTGTATCTGGGATCATAATGAACATAAGGATCTTTACCTTGAAGATAACTGGTAGGGTTGCCTGCACAGTAGTGATGTGCTATTCCAGTTTCAAAAAGAAACGCCTGTTTTAACGTATTGGCTCCTCTCACAAAATGTGGGTTGGCACCAGATCTTTTAAACATCATTTTAAAGTGAATATAAAATCTTGGAGCATTAAAGGATCTTGTTTTTTCTCATAAAGTAAAATATGATTAGTAACTACAGAATGCGTTCCATCAATCCTGATTAACACTAACTCTGGCCACCCATCGACGGCTTATGCTAAAAAAAATTATTTTTGCGGAAAACCTGTAGCAGCAATAATATTACAAATACTAAAACAGTACAGTTAATAGTTACAAACGTCTGTAGCTATTCTCTAGATTGTCGACATACATGAGGCGGTTGCATTAAGGTAATATATCAGTTCCTCTCTAGGGACCCTGTGCTAGTAGAGTAAGGTCTCTGATTAATTAGACTAGTGTATGTGTCGCCATCAGGCCGGCGAGGACAAAAGGCGTCAAGAGACGAGGATGACAACGAAGACAGAGTGAAGCTCGTGGTGAAGCTCGTGTGACAGCGGAGACTAAATGTCGTGTCATACAAATTTATTTGTGGAGGGTCACTGGCGTGATGACCCAGGTGCCATAGGTCAGAGTGACATATCAGCAACTGGCCATCTAGGCAAGGAAGGAACTCAACAAACCTTTTATGACAGTGAAACAGTTGTGTGTGAGTGAGAGACAGACAGTCAGCTAAAACAACGCTTGTCAAAAACAGACTCCATTGCAATTCTCTGCTTAAAATAACTGTTAAGTCAATATAAAAAAAGGTTTGAAAAAAGGGTATATATACGGGAATAAAGATAATACAGACACTAAAATAATTACAGCAGGGCAGTCAGAAACACCTTCACCGAGCAGAAAAAGAGAAACTTTTGAGGAGATACCTATGTCCCAAATATTATATTGGGACCAAACAGTGATCAGTCTGTCCAGTTTTTTTGTGAATAGACAATTTGAGAGCTGATTGCTATCGTTTGTATCGAACCTTATTGCAAGCCCCAACATTCGGTAAAACAAAACAAAACGAAAAAAAAAAACCACAAAAAAAAAACAAAACCAACAACAACACAAAAACAAAAGCAAACAAAAACAAAAAGTGATCTTTATATCAAGAAGATATTTTTTCATGATGCAGTCATGCCTTAAATTACGACAGTACTTATCTGGTCCTCATCATGCTGCCAAGCCTTTATTATAATAAGCTTTGTTTCGAAATCAAATGGGGAATCTCTGTTGCAGTTTATACTTAGTCTTTTACCCACACATCTCAAAAGCAACATCTATCATCCATTTATCCACTGATCTAAACATCAACACCTATCTAGGGCACAGAAAACGTCTGCCATGCATTCATAATTCATTCTTTGATGTTGCATTGTAATCCGAGGCTTGAAGTGTCGTTTGCCAATGGCAGCAGATGAATGGGCGCTCCACCACTCCCCCCTCATGCCCCTCTTTATGGACAATCTTAGTACTGCCCTCATACCCTCTTTAATCTCAATGAAGCTGAAACAAAAGACATTAAAGCACGAAACAGCACACACGTGGACCAACACACAGTTCTTACCTCCCGACACAGGCACTTCCTTTCTGCCAACACATGAAAACAGTTGTGACACACAGCGCCACCTAGCCACCCCACAGCCCCGGAAGGTGAGACGAGAAGACTGGTGGCCGCTGCCCTGCAGGCCGTCACGCTTGAGCTGACAGTGACAGTGACAATGACAGTCAGCGACCGTGGCGATAACGTCAGCACTGAGGAGAATCGTCACTCAGCCCTCTCACCCTGCCCTCGGCTCCTCTCTCCCCTGAGACCTACACATTGAATAACTGATGGATGCACAATGTAACTACACCTCACACAGAGAGAGGACAGACGTCAGTATGTTAATGTTGTCTTTGACATTTGACACTTGATTTCATTCATTCACCCGGTGAAAGGAATTGAGAAATTTAATATACACAATCAATAGTTTATCCATACAAAGCTTGAAGACACGTAGACAGATAACAAATAAATGACAGTAAATACAAACTGTTATATAACAAAAATAACCGTAACAACCATACTGATAACGGCTAAGATATTAATATACATATAGATATAGCACCGCATTACCGTAAATTAATTAATGACATTATTAGCCATCAATATTAGCTAAGCTGTCACAAATAATACTAATAAATTCAATAGGCTTTTTTTCTCCATACTTTTTCGTGGCACAGAGGAGACGGCATTCGGATGTTTAAAAATAGAATTTAGACATTAATCTTTCTCTTTCATCCTTGAAGTATTCACATGCTAGAATGTTAATGAAATTCCTCTCCAGTATTTCAGGCTTCACATTTAAGTACAGTGTCACTGTAATCCTGGACATTGCAAGTTTGGACTCGGAAATTATTCTGTAATGTAAAGGCCTCAGTCATCTGACGAGCCGGGAACATATGTTAATAAGACATTTCCTCCCTGGCATAATGCAAACCTCCGAGGCATGGCCTTGTTTGTCGGTATAAATCTCGACAACACACAGGATGTATTCATCTGTCTTGTGCAGAGTTTCATCTCATCATGACACAAATTTGTTTCCACTACCGTTTAAGGTATCCATTCATCAGTCCAACAGTTTTTTTTAACTCTCTTCCGGTTTTAGTGTTATTGTTGTGGAAGTTTGTCTCAAGATAACAATTCTGTGGGTGGAGCTGCGAATACATTTGTATGTCAAAAATAGCGGAACACTTCAGAAAAGTAATTCTTTGTTATGCATTCAAAAGTGGATGATAGTTTATGTGACAACCATGAATGGTCAATGAATCTAAAAATAAGAATAGGTAATAATGTTTACTTACTTTAGTCCATGTTCATGGGGTGGTCTTACTAGGAGTCTTCAGCACACATTTATAAATACAAATGTGAATATAGTAATCCAAAAAAGTACTGTCTAAGTCATTGAATACATTTAGTGTTCAGTGTCTGGGACATAATGAACACTACTAGCACTATACACAACATCTGAGTACTATCAGGACTATCCGGGGAATTGGATTACTAACGCTCCCAGCACTGTACAGAAAATTTGAATACTTTTAGATTATGCTAGTTATGGAACATCTACTCGTTCATAAAGCTCTCGATATCTTCAATTTTCTTTTTCATCATAAAATGCAAATGAAAACTGTGAGGGTTCTTTGGAAGTAATCCGAGGTACCCAGGACAAAGAGGAGAGCGCCAGCAGCCTGGGTGCTAATCAACCTTCGTACACAGAGGTGCACTGAGATCGATGTCCATCGAGTGATTAGTGTCCTCCACCAACGTCTGCGTGCAGGAGGGGGAGCTACACACCGGGGGAAGGATGTGAAGGGTCTGCCTGTTGTTGAGCAAAGTTTCCTAGATGTCATAGAAACCGTTTAGCAGTGGTATACTTCATGCATCTTTCGGTTTTCATGATAAAGGAGAGATGTCTTCAAAGCTGTGGTCCTCTTTCTTCTTTTATCACACGTCATTGGATGGTTTCAGATGTTCCGGTCTCTTGGCAGATTCTTTTAGACTTTCGTTTTTGTGTGCTTCATGTAATCTCAGTTCATAGAATAAGTAGAAATATGTGAGGTGCAGCACTACAGCGAACTTTGCACTGTAACAGTCTCACCGGGACAAATGATTGTAGGTAGAAAGTTGACAGCAAATATGAGGACAACTTCCCAAATGTTCGAATAGTTATTTCAACAATAAATATAATTACTTTAACTTCCCCTGGTGTCACTCTCGCCATGTGCCCGCCTTTTTCTCCAAAGACTTTGGTCTGTTGCCATCGTAACAAAATGAAGTCAGCGGGTCCCATGGCGACTGTCTTTCTGTGATTACAGACACAGCGAGAAACTACTGCCCCAGGAGTTCATAAATTTTCCTTTAAACATCACTTTTATGTCGTTAAATAAGTCATGTGACACTCTGAGACTGAAGAGACATCGTCACTCTTGAAGTGAATGTGACATGACATGTCACCTTGTCACTCAAAGCGCCACCGCGGACACGAAAAAGTTTGAGGAGCCGGAGGACTAAATGCATTCAAAACCTAAGAAATAAAGTCGGAGAAAGATTTTCTCCAATTTTTTTCTTCAACCTCAGATGCATTAGACCTCGATGGCGATGACGGCGGTGATTGTAATTGAGTGCGTGTCTACACACATCTCTACACACCTTGCAGTCTGTGGGTAGTCAAAATACTTACTGTCCTTTCATTCTTTTTTCCCGTCTGCCTGCCTGTCTGTCTGTCTGTCTGTCTGTCTGTCTGTCTGTCTGTTTGTCTGTCTGTCTGTCTGTCTGTCTGTCTGTGGGTTGAAGGGATGGAGGGGTTCGACTACAGACTGTGCCAGACAGTTAATTTACCGTGGACAGTTCTCTCTGTCTGAAGTAAAAGAACAAAGTTGTGGCGGGGAAGCTAGAAGCTAACAAGGTGAGAGAATGGAGCCGTGGATAACGGCTATTTTCACTTTCATCTCTTTTTATTCTTTATCGCTAAAACCTTTCTTTGTAATGATCTGCACTGCTCATTTAGTGAGAAAAACTCCTTCATTTATGAATTAAAAAAAATGTCAATGTAGAAGTCTTGTCGCAGTAGTCTACTATTTCACACCTTTTATGTACTCCAAGAAAGATTTTCTTGACGTGCGTGAAAGTATTTTTAGTTAAGTAATGAGTATAGAAACACTGTGGCCAGAAAGGACTCTGTCTTGCTTCCACCGAGGGTTGTGTCGAGGCGTCAGATGGCCGCAAATCACCATACTGACCTGTGCTGCTAATAACTCGGTCTGATGATGAATGAGACGCCTGTGGCAGCCTTTAAACTTGCTGTTTTATGTTCCTGTAGATTTTTGTCTGTCTTTTTAGCATGCAGGCGAGGTAAGTCAGAGGTGTGAAGAACCAGCGGCCCAATATGTAAAACGACGTGTTAAATATATTGGCTTTTTTTCCTCTTTTTAAAAATTCATTGTCTTATTTGATGGGAAAAGGTCTGTAAGAAAATGACAATAAAAATATCCTCTGGATTTTCAATTTTCTCCGGTAAGAAAACCCACCTGCGCAGAGTTTTTGTCTTTGTTTTAAAAAAAAACCATTGCGTCCATGGGTAATACAAAGTTTCAGGCTAAAAAAGAATGTTCAATAGAAACATGCTTGGAGTTCTTGGTGGCATCATTGTACAGGCATGTTTCAACTTAGACTGCCATCATGAGAGGAAAATTAATGGCATGCATTTTTACCCTTCCTGCTTTCCTCCATTACCGGTCGTCACCGCCATTGGCGTGAGGCTAAAGGCCAAGACGTGAATGGATTTCACCCTACAAGTGTTCCTAGTGTGAATGGCGCGAGTGTTTTGACATTGCCCATTGCCCACGCGGGGACTTGAATAGGTATTTTTAAAATTTGTCTTCCGTATGTTTTTGTTTGTCTTCACTCTGTTCTTGTCTGTCGTCATTGTTTTCTTCTGTCTTCCTGGTACCAGTGTTTACTCTCTGCATCTTCGTCTATCCATTTCCATTTTTGTCTGCTTTCAGCTCGCGTGTTGTGATGATCTGGTCGGCGTTGAAGCAAATTTTGCTGGTCAGAATAAAACATCACAGACATTGAAGACATGTAATAGGGTTAGGCCTGTCATAACCCTGACGGGGACAGAAAGATGCAGCGCATCATTCCAGCGAGAGATGAAATTTCCTGCCAAGCCGATGCTCTCCCTTTCCTGTTGCGGTTGCGTGACTAAGGGAGTTATGGTTCGTTTATTTTCACCTGCAATTGTTTTTTATTTATCGTGTCGCAGCTAGAGAAGTTTTGTTATTTTCTACAAAGCCTGTTAAAGATCGGCTTAAGGGATCGGAAGATAAAATCTACATCTCAGGTCTTGACAGTTTGGTCCTGCCTGATGCTTTTAACACTTTGTGTACTCGCTTTGAAACACACGATTTCTCCGCGAAGATATGGCACTTTTTCTTACTCACGATGTTCACTGGATCACCCCAAGGCTGTATTTTATCCCAGAGCTTGTTTATTCTGAATACAACCAGCTGTCGCAGTAACCATGAGGGTCAACATCTTGTCATATTCTCTGATGACACAGCGTTGCTCTCTATTCATAGCGAGCCAATAGATACCAATAATATAGCCTTGGATGAATTTATTGCCTGGTGCTATGACAGTTTCTGAGGACTTAATGTGGGTAAGATAACGAAATTGCCTTTAATTTCCGTTGAAACACTCCAACAAGTCCCGTAATTGTTGCCCATGACCAGGACGTGGAAATTGTCAATACATTGAAATACCTGGGCACCAGCTTCGACAGGTCATTTTGCTGGAATGAGCTATTGTGTAAAACGCTCAACAACGCCTCTTTCTTCTCTGAAAGCTGGTCTTTCTCTGTCACCCAGCGATTACTTCAGCGATTTTATAGATTCCACATGTAGAGCATGCTGTCCTCGTTCATGTGGTTTTACAGCCGTTTACTAGTGATGGACATAAGGAGCTTGAATCGTGTTGTATACAGCTGCTCTAAAGTTATTGAGATAGCCCACAGGTACCTTCATACTTTGTTTAACAGGCAGTGAAAGTGTTTAAAATTCTAGGTGATGACAGGAATGTTCTGGGTTCTGGTTTTGTCGAGAGAGTTTCATCAACTTCCATCGGGCCACCAAGGATACACCACTAAGACATCAAAATAGAACACAAAATGTCCATCCAATGAGTCCAGTTAATGCCTAATGTCCATAAAATACAATGCAACATTTCCATGCAAATATAATATACCGTATCACAAAACATTGTGGAATATTTTAAAGAAACCATGGTGGTCACTAGGTTTTAGCGGTTTTCCCGTCTCTCTCGGTTGTCGTGCCCACTGCAGGCAAAGTTTCGAATTTCTCTGACACAAGGCTCGGATGCAAGAGGTAGACTACTAACTCAATTAGTCTGAGATTTTTTTCTTCATGCTTTTATTATCATCCATTTCGCATGCATGAGAGACTCTCCGAGAGGCAAAACAGCAGACGAAACATTTTTTGCAAACAGTTTGCAATCACACGTGATTGGAAGCAGATGAAATTTGTATAAAAATAATGAGAACATTTACTGTCTCCAGAGTAAGACACAGTACTACTGTACTTAAGGTACTTTGTAAACGGTGTTCATGCACCTTTAAAGCATCTGTATCTCACGGTGGGCGTTCGTGTCCCGTCACACCACTTCACCTCACGTTCATCAGACGACCGGCCATCGCCGCACGTGGCTCATTGATCCCGATATGCCCCGAGAATGTCGTCTGACAGGATGATCCATCGTCTGGCACAAAGACATCGTGCTGCTTTCATTTAAAATGGGATCTAGCTCTTTACATCCCCATTCACTTTCTAATGATGTATTACACCTGATTTTATTTTTCTTCAGCCTTCATCAAGGCTGGATGAAAGCTTTCTCATCCATGGGAAGTCTTGTTTTTATTTCAAAACTGTCACAAACATTCCAAACAATTTCAAGCCGGGCTGATGTCGAAGTAAGAGACTGGGTAAGGTAGTGAAGTGAAGTCAGTGTAAGTGTTACTCTTGTGGAGGACATTGATGTCAGAGCCTGCAGTTTCATAGTTTGGCGACCCACTGCAGTCCCCAGACATGTCAAAGTGAAGCACACATGATTTCTTATTCAAATAGAAAGGGCGATTACCTGATTCGTTGAGTCCACTGGATGTGGTTTGTTGTTTCACGAGGTAGTTACCTCCCTGTCAGATAATGAGCAGAACCTTCTGACGTCACGCACGAAACCTCGACAGTGAGAAGGGAGAAAACTCCAGTCTTTGATGTCGTGGTGACCTGTGAGCTGTGTCGACTTCTGGTCTTAGCGACGATAAATCTGGTGATAACAGAGACGATGATGTCTAGTCGATTACAGACCCCGGTTCTTCGTGTCGAGCGATAAGATGTCGGCCAAGACAAAAACGTTTTCAGCGCCATATTCTTGTGGCAACTCCGTCCCGACAAGAACTGGAACAAAGTTTTCTTGGTGGAAAATAACTGGACATCAAGGAATGGAGGTATCACGGGGTTAGAATATCATAACTTGCAAGATACACCATGTGGCAACAAAAGCACAGCCACACCCAACCTGATACTAGGAGGTAGTGTCTCGTACACTAATTAGAAAGCTCCGTCTTATACTTTGTCTTATATTAAAACACCGTCTGACACTTTGTCTAATATTGAAGAATCGTCTCGCTTTTTGTTTAATTAGGAGGCACAGTCTAACACTTTGTCTAATTAGGAAACACCGTTTCACACATTGGCTGATGGGTAGTATCGACGCCCACCTGCTGATGAGTTCTACAACTCAAAGTACCCTAGCTGCTTCTCTACACTGCAAGCACTCACCTCATCCAATCCTGCCATAAGAAGAAAAAGCAAACTGTATTTTTCATCCACTTTATTCTATAAGTAGCAGAACTTATTACAATCCGTAAAATCCTAGGAACAGTGTCCAACATGCAGATAGTCAAAGAACGATTGTTGATTCTCTGTGAGGGACCTGTCTCCTTGTCCACCCATGCTTTACCGAGGTGATCTTGCATGTGGTCTACTTTTTTATTAATTACACGCAGTTCTGAGCCTAACCACACTACGATGCTGCTGGATTTATTTACAGTGAGTATTAAAACTTCCTGCAATGAGATCGTCGTGCACCCCACTGTACATAGTCACACAGTACAGACAAACCCAGAGTGTTACATATGGACTTGGGATACAAAGGTCTTGTATGTCTAATGTGAAAGTAGGAGATTGAGCCGACACTTTGTCAGCCAGGGTCTTCAACACGATGACCCTCGAGTCCTTGGCCCGACGGAGCAGAACTCGGTCAGGCGCCGGTGCTTCCGGTTCAGAGATTAAAGGGATCTGCAGAAGGGTGGAGCAAGACGGATTCCAGACATCCAAAAGAGGATTCGTCAGGGACTAGGTCGCTTCCAAGCGCAGCTGCTACCGATCTTTTTCGTTCAACAGCAACTATTCTATCTGTGCTGATAAAGTTCATTGAAAAAGCAGACTGGTACTCTTGATATTTGATTGGAATTTTATTTTGAACGTTTGCTGTTTGGATGATGTTTAGTAGGATGGATGCTAACTTGATGTGAATCACGAAATACAGAAACGTTTTACCGACAAGGTTTATTTTTGGAAACAGTATCTATACACTCTCAAAGTGAGGCTGATCACATAAATTCGACGTCCTTTCACATTCACTTGAGTGGAGTTAGCAGAGGATGGAGCAGGACATGGATGAGCAAGTGGTCGACATCAGTGATTCTGGACAGACTGAGGACAAGCACTCCTTCTTAATATCACAGGACATCTAGCGAGACAGACTGGCCTGTGTATGGTGTTATTTTCCTACAACAATAACAGTTTAATGTGACTTGTAGTTCAGATGCACAACATGTTTCTAAAAGTTTAAACTGTCCTTAAGAAAATATTTAGAAGCGTTTTTTTTAAAAAAAAAATCATTAATGCCATTGAGATGCGTTGAAAAAGAGCATAATAAAAATTGGGCTGATGTGAACAAACTTCTGACTTGAAATGTTTTATCTTATTAAAAAGCAATTTTAGTTTAGAAAGCTCTAAAATTGTGTTCTTCTCTGTGTTTCTACAAAAGTAATTATACAGATTTAAGGCCAAAAAGTATTTCAAGTTTGAAATGTGTGACTGGCTCCATGAGTTGTGACTTTTAGGAGTTCCTGGTCCTCCCAACTCATCTGGTCAATCTACACTCGTAGTGCTTTACTGATTGTGACACAGTTGTTGTGACCTGTTTTCCCTCTCTTCAAGCTAGGAATGTAGACAAGAACCTCCTAAATGCCACGATTCTCCATGGAAACTACAAGGCTTACGAGACCAAGAAATGAACTCAGTAGATCAATTGTGCATTTGATCGCCGACTGCTGTGCTAAGAACATCCCAACATTGAATAAGAAGCACTCTGTAACATGTAGTAAGACTCTTTAATCTCTCGTTTTTATTCTTTTAACTTACATCATTACCTTCTTTGTTGCTTAAACTTGCACAGACCTTTAAAAGTCTGATTAGTACACATCAGGAGGTCTAAAAGCTCGCTCGGACCAGTGACTAAAAAACTCATTCTGTCCACTCGACAGCTTGCCGTGTGCTCTTGACACAGTGTGCCACTTACAATACCCCGCCAGTACATGCGCTGTCTCTAAGTCTCTCTAAATTTACATGTGCAGCACATGTCTATCGTCGACATCTATAACTTCCAACTGTGTAGACGTGTCAGAAAAGATTTTACACTTACTGTCCAATAAACGCGAGTTTTACACCCTCGTAAACAAGTTTCACTCTCGGACACTCGCCAGACGTTCTAATGAGGTTCCAGTGTAGAGGGGAGATTGCGCGTGTAGCGCGGTAAAGCCACGCACTCTGACATTTTGTGGAAAGTTTTCCAACAGGTGAAACAGAGTTTATCGTTTCCGCCCGCAAAGTCCCTTCAAGTGGCTCCGGCCGGACGTGGACTCACACCGCAGACACGGCTCGACAGTTTCCCTGACCCCGGGGTCACATAAAGCAGAACGGGACATCAGAGGCTGACGTCACAGATTCTTGACTTCGCGTGTGATCAGTACTGAATGAAGTCGGATAAGTGAGAAAATTTCCCCGAGACATGCGCTAGCATATACATACCCACAGACACCCGACAAGAGATCTCAGTTACTGAACTAGTTGGTCGCTTATAAGTATAAATATATCTATCACACGAAGTCAAAGAGTATCAAAGAGATAAGCATATTTATGGAAACACATTTTCTTCAATTAGTATTTTTCTATTTGTCAAACATATCCCCTCCCCAAATAAAGCAAGTAGTGCTCGCGAGCCAAATAGTCCACGATTCAAACATATTTAATAAAGTTTTTAAACATCAACCTTCGTCCTGAAATTTGAAAGAATAATATTTTTTCTTCATTCTTCAAATGGTAGTGTGGTGACAGGAGTACGCACAGCTGCATTTGACAATGGATTGATTATGAACTTGAGGTTCCCAATAAAACTGTTAATAACACATAACTCGATTCGAAAGGAAAGCTAAACTTTCGAGAGGATCAGTGCTTTGCGAGTAACTGTGTAAATTCAATCTGTTTCTGTCCTAAGGTTTGGAGAAAGATTGTTATTGAGGGCTTATAAACTCATACCTCAAAAGGAAGGCAATATATAAAACTGTGAAATAGAGAAAATATGTCTTTGTGTGTGTGTTTGTGTGTGCCCCCCAGCACGCATGTTGGGAGAGAGAGAGGAAAATTAAGTGGAAAAAAGACTCAAACGTATTACGAATGTGAAGCAACTCATACGACTTTTTCTACAACAAGAGACTTATTTAGACGCTAGGGTGACAGGTTGTAAGGGTCACGTGACTAGCCTGCAGCACCCACTGCCTCATCTGCAATTGTCGACAGCCGCGAGAGCCTCCGTCCTAGACAGGACACTCCATCAATATTTCCGAATATTACGTCCCTGCTTCCCCTCCAGACCCACACCCCGAAAGGTGCTCTGCTGCTCCAGGGATGCCCGATTGCAGGTTGCTGCTGCTTGTTAGCTTTTGGTGATGGACAGCATCATCGACTGGCTGAGCTGGAGGCGCACAACGATAATGGAAGTGTCGTACCTCTCCACCACCACCGCCCCGCACTGCGTCCACCTTCTTCGGTCATCCTGACATCCGATGCTCATGTCCGTTAAGATACGGGGGTGTTGGTGGGAGGAATAATGTTTACTAGAAATTTTGTTTTCATCCCTTTGCTTTCTTCTAGCATCTCAACATTAACTGATCCTTCTTCGGCTTTTATCTAAGAAGTGCGCGCTGTGGAATTGCGTAGCTTAGCAGCAACACCCTATATGAGGGTTTGTCATTAATAAGGACTAGAAATAAGGACTAGAAACTCCTCGATGAGTTGTTTAGCAATAAAGTAAAGATTATCAACTACTAACCTGTCATTACCACTTTTATAGATTGAAAAACTTGTAAGTCCTCTATTTAACATCATGTTACTCTAGTCTTGATGATTTCACCTAAGAACACTCCAAAAGAAAAAAAAAGTTGATTGATCCCACGGAAACCTCTTTAGAGAAGTTAAGATTTTTCCTTTTTCTTCTTCTTCCTATTTTGTTGTTGTCTCCTCCTTGCTGGGCCAGAGAGTGCGACCCCTTGAATGAGTGAATCCTCGGTGACTGTAACAGATAAGGGGTCCAGCTGCAAGCAAATCGATGTGCCAGACCTGTCGGCACTCAGTCAGCTCCAAACCATGCTGGCCGGCCGGATGGCAGGCGTGAAGGCATGATGCACGTGCGCTCCACAATTAGGAGAAGATAATTCCTAGCCTCGATGCTTTTCTTGCCTTGTCGTTGTCACCAGAAAGAGCGCCGTTAGCCGACCCGGAGATCAACTGTCCCTCATGCATCTGGACAGAGACGACGCCTCCAACGGCAGAAAGTAAAAACACGTGGAGGATAGAAAGGTTGGTACCACATGATGGCTGTGTTAAGATAAGATGTTCGAATTAAAGTATAAGTGAGACATTTTACTTTTATATATTGTACTGTGCACAATTCTATTTTGGTTCTTAAAAAGCATATTTGCGAGAAAATTTGTCCCAGGTAAATTAACAGATTTAGAGAGTAAGCTTGGTTCAGTCCAAAGCATTAACATCCATCTGGACTTTTTCATCCTGCGTTGGTTTAAGTTACTGATGATTGGTTCCTTTAATAAGGTCTTGAGTCCCTTTGAAGGAGTGTTTAAGATAACAATGATATATTTTATTTATTGCGACAAGGCGAACAAACAAAAACTGTGTAAAGCTGAATACAATTTAAATCTTCCTGTTTATGAAATCGCTTTCAAGGCTTAAGCTGCATAAGAAAGAAAAAAAAGAAATAGACACAATTTTCTGCAAATAGCTTCAATAATTTAGACAGAAGTAATATGAGCTCGAAGACATTTGGGTTTCTAATTATTTAAGATCAATAAATTGTATCCTCAGGCTACCTAGGAATGGGCAGACAAGCACACAGTAGATTTCATCTTCAATAACATTTTCCCACAACGAGCAGAGAACATTTTCCATCGAGTGATTCCGGTATCTGTAAATATGTGTTTCTAGATCGGTCATGTCAAATCGAAATTTTGCCATACAAAAAATGTAGGTTCTTATCTCACTCTGATTGCTGACACATAACAAGCAATGATGGTTGCTTGATATTCTCTACATGTCTAACACACTCACCACTGTTCACATGTTCATTCCATCTACAATATACGTGGCTCTCATTGGAGGCATGCAAACATGATTTCACTTTGCCACCCACCCCAACCCCGGTTGTACTAAACAAACCCAAACTTACACTGACAGAAACACATACCCACACTGGGGACTCGCTTAACTTTGCCCTTTTCATCGAGGTTTTCAAAGAATTAAGTTTTTGTGGGGAAAGGCGACAGTCTTTACTTATCCTTTTCTAACATCTTCAACCAGCAGCGTGTACACCTAACACTTGACTTTATCGGGATGGGTCGGGTAGCTTTGAAGTTAATTGTATACAAGGTCTGTAAAGATCAACAGCATGGAATATTTTCAGTGCACAAAGGTGAACTCTTTCACAGCACTGAGCAGTTTTTTCCAGTCCACAGATTTCTTATCCATTCTGTACGATTGGCAACATATAAAAGTCTGAAGAACACATCAAGGAATGATGATGTGAGTGTGTAGCCTTGACATCATGCTGAACAAAGAATTTTTCATTTACTTGAGTGAGGGCAACAATATTTCTTCAAGCGCACTGTGTTGTCTAGACTCCAGTGCAATAACAGATTATGTCTTCCATAATCAAATTCCCGTTTTCTTTTGTTGAAGTCTTAAATTCTCCAAGCAGACAATGTGTCAGACATCACCCAGCTCAGAAAGCCTTGCAAATATCACCCAGACAGCACAGAAGCATGACAATTGAAAATATATGTTTAAATTCAGGGTTTGTAATATGAAAAACATATTGTATTGACAGTGTTGTCCATAGGAATGGGAATCCCATGGGAATCCCATGGGAAACGTCCCATGGGACGGGATGGGATGGGACAGCACACATTTGTATTTCCCATGGTAGTCGATACTTGATATTGCAAAATAAATTTACTGTTATTTCATTCATCAAGGATTTAAATCTTTCCTCTGAATCATCTATTGTATGTGAAGTAGCAGGAATTATAGAACAAAAGCCGAAAAGTGGTTTTCAGTGTTGTCCATAGGATTGTTAATACCATGGGAATCCCATGGGAAACATCCCGTGGGATGGGACGGGATGGGACAGGCATAAATTGCCATGGGACGGGATGGAACGGGATAGAAAAATATGTCCCATGGACAACCCTGTGTATTGAAGCAAAACAAGTTTGTCCAGTAGGTTGATCCAAACCACATCTGAATTCAGCTCTCTCGCTCTCACCAACTTGTCTTATTCATTTTTTATCCAGTGAGATCCATTTCTAGCCAATCTTTGTTGCACTAACTCATTCACTCCTTCATTCTCACATAAGAACATCAGTTTTCACCAAAACCAGTTCCACTTGTGTGAAAACACTTTTCCGGTCTACAACATCACAAAATGTAGGAGACTTAACTTTTTTAAGTGGGGTTAAGTTGCTACTTTTGTAGAAGTTGATTCAGTGAGGCTGAGAAATCATGAAGGAAGAGAGACGAACTTCAAGGCAAACTTTTCAGACCCCGTCACAGTCAGAAAACCAAACAAATGTTAAGAAGTGTAGCAGTAAATGGTCTCGACGAACTCCGTCACACCACGACAGTTCATGTTGTTCATATGTAAATGTGGAAGTAGTTTCACATCAATACCGCTCCCCAGCCCTCCATTCATTCAGCTCTGGGTCGTTAGATAAAGATTTAGTGCCATCGACGACTGCAATGCACTTGCTAGTAGTCACCGTTTCCTTCCTACCTTCCGCTGGAGGTCAAGATTAAAGGCGAAGCATCTGGACCGCGGCCATGTTGCCGGCAACAAAAACTTTGGCACGTGACTTTGACGCATGTGCAGTAGAATGGTAATGAAGGGCAGGGAGGCAAATGTTTGGCAACATTGATGACCTCTGGTGAGGTATTGACGATACTACTCAATCAGGGCAGTGTATAGAGGTCTTGTATCTGCCACAGAAATGATGCAGTGTCTCGTGGAAGCCGAGACAAAAGGTTTAAATACAAGTGAGCAGTCATCACAGATTGTCAACATTTGATGTACAGCATTTATATATTTATTTATCAAAAAGAGAAATATTACAAAATAGTGACTAAAGGAGTTATGTAGGTTTAACTTTAGACTTTGGACAGAAAAAAATATAGATAGATAAAATGCAGGTTGGTCACAGACACGCTAAAAATAAAAAAAAAAACAAAAAAACATACAGAGCAGAGAGATTGAAGAAATAAATGCCTCTAGGGCTGTTCTTCAGGAAGTATTTTAGTCTAGTAAATAATGTTTCTAGCTTCAGAACAGAAGGCAATAGATTGAAAAGTCTCCCCTTCACAACCCAGGTGTACTTGAGACTTACCGTTTACTCAAAAGAAAAGTGCGTTGTCATCAATACCAATTGTTAGTCTGACGATATGCGACCACATGCTGCAACTCGGATAAGCTGATATAACAAAATATACAAAGTTGTCTTTGAAATCTGAGCAGAAAAACAGAGGAGAAAGGAGGAAGGACAAGCATCAGGAACATAATGTGGCAATGTTCCATAAGAAACAAAACCTGTTGATGAAAGATGTTAGGAGAAAAGAAGTGATGACAGAAGGAAAGAGAATAAGAATGCTAGAAAAAAAAAAGAAGACAGGTCATTCAAGAAAATTGTTGAAAGCCGAAAAGATAGGATTATCCTCCATCGATGGCCCTGTTACATCGTTTTAAGAGCCTCCCAAAGTACATTTTGCTGTCCTGTAAAGATTCTTTGTGGCCGACGGGGAAGTTAAATGTGTCGTACTAAACCTACTGAACCACTCACAGCACCACAAATACTCTGAAAAACTTCTTTTTCAAAGAACAAATAATGGAACGTGGAGCGATAATGTTTTGTCGAGTATAAAAAAGGAAACAATAGTTTACCAATACTATGGCAATACATGGAAAAATGCGATTTATGTAGAAAATTTGTGCGTGCACTGGGTTAACTCGGCTTGCTTCAATTTGCGATGTCTCGGGGTCTGGCATGGTGACTGTATCATCCTAATCAGACTGGTTGTGCCGTAAACATCAGACCTCCAGGAGGAGGCTGAAATAAGAAAGGGGAATAGTGTGAAGACATTATACTTTCTGATGGGTAACATAAGGATTGCAAGCTCACACGGAGAAGGCCAGTTTAGGTGCAGACAGACGAGGAAAACAGATGGATCGACACAGGAGTCAGGGTCAAGGAATAAACGCCCCTGAGGGGGGATGTCAGGGTCTCGTGGTAGCTCAGTGGACAGTTCATTCAGCTCTGCAGCAGAAGCCAGTCGGGGTGAGACTGAGAAACGACCTCACAGCCAGGTAACTGATTTCTACAAAGAAAGACGAACGGTAAGGAGGGAAAGGGTCGCGTTCCGTCTTCTGTGTTCTTTCCCCTTTCCCTAGTCGGTGAACCATTTATGTTTACTGCTCCGCTCGCGAGAAAGCTGTGGGATGTTTGCCGTTTATATAGGTGTAAGAAGTTTTAAGTGTGGCCTAGACGAAAGAAAAACAGCGGTCGTATTTCGTTTTTATTGCTTGTAAAAACACAGACTGGTTGTTTCTTTTGGTGAACTTAAGGGAGGAACCCGGCCAAATGGATGCAGGCGCTTCTCGGCTATTTTATCAACAGTGGGACTTCCCTTGGAGGACGCTTTGGAGAAAAGTAAGGTAGAGCACTCGTGCTTACATTCATGGGGGCTGACAGGGAAGCTAGGGGTTGGGGGAGCACAACGGCAAAGATGAAGAGACGGGATGAGGGGAATGGGGGGAAAGGGGGAATGGAGGGTAAGAGCCAGATTGATGGCCGCGACCTCCATTTGGAACATGGCAGAGGCCAGGAGAGCAGCAGGCCGCAGAAAGGAAACAAGAGACGTTTCCGTCCTTGGATCACTCGGCGAAAGTGGCACCGAGGACAACTCAGCGTGCCTGGGGGTCATCGGAGGGCCAGCGGAATAGCCCGGGGCCGGCCAGGACAGCACCGCACTAGACGAAGCAGCGAAAAAAACTTTCAAGCGACAGGAGGTGGCACAGACTAGGACAAAAAAGGAATGGATGGAGGATAAAGACAGAAGGAGCCTGAAATCGGCATCTTGCAACGGACCGTACAGGGGTGGTGGGATGGACAGGGAAGAGGTGCAGGAGAAAGAGATCGAGATGGAGGATGGATCAGAAGAGAAGGATGAAAAGGTCTAAGGAAAGAAAACCCTCGAAGATTAATTCAAGGTTTAGAGGGCGCCATGATAATAGCTTGCTGATTTCAAAAGACCGACACTTCTGTGGGAGGTGACTGCAGGGTGTGTGCAGGGAGGACCATACAAGGTCTGGAAATAGCCGACTAATGAAACGTCTCCATCCCCATACTTGCAGACGGCGGATGAGTTGTAGAAGCCTTGGATCAAGCACTTTCTTTCACACATGCTGCAGTAAGACACCTTCCTAACATCCAGGGAAATTTGTTCAAACCCATCCCCAGCCCTGAGTTCTCATGGACAGGAAGCGGAAATCCTAGGCGCCAAGGCATTGGTTGAACACATCACGTGACAGGAAAAAAAACCCCAAAAGTACTAAACTACAGGCGAAAACACATATTCTGTTACCGGCATTCTGGGCCCTGCATGTATGACAGATGTTAGAACTTGCCATCTAGCCAGTTGTGCCCTCCTAATTCCTCAGGTGTTTGTCCACATGGCTCTGGAAGTCAGCCTTCGTAAAAATCAGTGGAAAGAGTGTAATCATCTGTCTACTTACAAATTAAGAAAAACTGAAATAAACCAATAACAAACTGGTCTTTGAAAAAAAAAATCTTACGATTTTACTTGTAAAATAATGTTGAAATATGAGCAGGTCACTGACAGCCTGTTTTTCGGAAGTGAATAAACCTTATCGGAATCAATAATAAAAAAGATAAATGTATTTTACCACTTATCTTGTCTTTTAAATCTTTTGAGCACAAAATCCAGTTTATTCTACTCTGATATTTCACAAACAAGTCGTAATCTTCTAAGTAACCACGTTGAGCGGTTCCATGAGTAACCTCGTCTCAGAATGAGGGAGAAGTTGGATAGATTGAGAGGGAACGATTCCCTGTACAAGAAGAAACAAACTCGGATGTGTTTGATTGAAATTGATATTTCTGTATTATTATCTTGTGGCTTGTGCATTAATATCTCATATATTACATGAAATCTTTGTTTAAATCGATAAAAAATATGTTCAGACATTCAGATTCAATCGATGTTCCTGAAGCCACTACATTTTCCGAGCATGACATCTTTAACCTTTAAAAATCTTATCAGAGCTCCACGGTATCGTTCAAGAAAGCACTTTTAGTAAATAATCGGTCTCTACATTTAAATTACACCCTTTCAGTTTTAAATCATACTCTCAATAGTTTTGATCACGTTTCTATTTGTAAAACCCAGAAATGTTATTGTCAGTAGCTATTACTGACTAAATTTAGTTGTGCGTTCAATAATTTTAGTTGAATTCTTGACAAGGTTCTGTTCATAGCTTAAGTGGAGGTCCAGTCGCGCAGTTCTTCATGCTAGATACTATTTATGCTTCCTATCTCACCTACAAACTTTGCCATCCACAAAAAGAGATCAAAATCTTGACATCAAGCTTGAACACAAGTAATTCAACCAATGTCTGGTTCGAGTTCTGCCACTGGCGCACACCTTGACAATATACACTGGTACACAGGCCATCCTCCACGTTTGTGTATTTAACCTCCTTCCTGCGAATTGTGATTTTTTTATGCGTGCATCTTGACAACGGAAAGGAAAAGAATATTCACCCAGTTTCAAAAAGTAGTATCTAATATCACTAACCTTTTAAGATGTCAGGCTTAAACACAATTCGAACTGAACGACAGGAAAGTAAAGAAAAGCGAAGTCTTTGGGTATCGATGACAAAGCAGATTGCATTTCTCAGCTTAAACCCTCAGCAAATCATAAAAAGAGAAAATTTTCAAATAAGTAATATTTATGGAGTGAAGGATCCCTGTTCAAAGAGACTAAGTAGGACAAGGTTTGCGCACAGTCAACATCACAGATGACTTGGAGTCGCCACACTAACGGATGTATCACAAGACACGAGGCAGCATTCAGCAGTCCCTGACTATGACAGTAAGCTGATCTACAAACAAGATTCACCAACACTAATGTCATTTCACGATCGACAAGAGATAGCAAGCTATCCTCTAGAGTAAAGAAAGCATAAACACAGACACGCTATACGACAAATTCCCAAATTTATTCTCACAGAGCAAGAAAAAAATATTTGCTAATGTCACATGGGGCTGAACTCCTATGAAATCAAGACAGTTATGTCGTATTTGAATGGTGTCAAGCATCGTGATTTGCAATATTATGCAATAATCCGAGGTATTTCATTATTTATTGGAAGGTTTTCAATGGTGTTTTCTTTGTAATAATATTGAGTATTTTTTTTCTACCTTACAGGTCTGAACTCCATTAATCTGACACTTCCATTTGATGCCTGCTATAGGCTTTAAAAGTATGATGTGTATACACTGTTATCATTTAAAGGATTTCTTTATTCCACCATACATCTTTGCTTTTTGAAACTCTTGTCTTTGTCGGAATGTATAGCCGAGTGGTTAAAGCCATTGCGCTCGGACTGACAAGCGCGCCGGTTCGATGCCGGTGTAGCGCAGTAAGCTTCCCCCAGTCAACCCAACAATATATATTTTTAGTTTTAGTAGTTTACACACGTTTGTATATCAGACGAATACCTACACATTCAGACAAAAATAATCGTTCTGTCTATTTAACTCATCTAATTTATACCTCCAAAACTTAACAAATATGACATGAGTTAGTGGAGACATACAGGATTCATAAACGACTCAACTGAAGATTGAAGACAAGCACAAGATAAGCATGTCTTCAGGAAAGTCTACATTAAAGACGGAATGGCGGTCATTTAGAACCTCTAGAACCTCATCTGTCATTCGAAATCGCCATCAGCTCACCGCAGCCTCCATCTTCATCCCCGTCTGTCACATGCTCCATATCTACACATCTGGGGAATGTAGTGCATGACAAAGTAGCAAGACAGCATCCCTCCACTTCTTGCATGTCTACAGGCCATTCTTGCCACCAGGGGACAACATACAAATAAATACATAAAAAGTAGATCAGAGGGCGGCGTGCTTCTGCTTGTCAGAGCACTGTAAAAGAGACTAAGAGGCAAAGATAATTCGCATTTTGCCTTACATAAATAATACGAATTTACGAACTCAACGAAGAGAGAGAGAGAGAGAAAGTAACTGTTTTTGTTAAAATATACGAAAGATGTTTCTTTTTAACATGACATCTAAAGCAAGCGGAGAAAAGGGTTCCAGTTCACTGCTTTGATTCGAATCTCTGTCTAGTGATAGGCAAACACTACTTTTCCTCCTATTTTCTACAGTTGTGAATTTATTATCATTTTACATAGTTTACCATATAAATGGAGTTCGGATATATATATTATATGCAGACATACACCTTCTAGACACCTACATACATAGAAATAGTCAAACGGGATGCCTATATTTCATTTGCTAAAGAAAAAATCATATTGTATACACGCTTTATAAAGCGTTTCGTGAGCATTTCAAATGAAATTCTATTGTTGTGAATCAGTCTGAAGTTCTCCAGTGCATTTCCTTCCTCGGCGCTCCATATCTGAAGAATTTCAAAGCAATCATTGCACATGCGCCGCCGACTTCAATGTTGATGAACCCTCCCGTCACATGAAGATGAAACGCAAGGCGTCCTCCTCCCGTCTTCCTCCCACAGTCATCATCGTGAGCAGCAATCTCGCGCGGATCTTTACACGGTAGTTTCTTTTCATATTTATTTTATTCGTTCCTTTCCACCGTCGATCGCACTGCATGTGCATTGTCGCGAAAGTCTGGCCACGTCCTCTATACAGGACTGCAGCAACGCTTTGGTCCAACAACATCCCGGATTCTTTACAAGAATGGGTTGATATTGAAGGCGAGAGCATTTCAGTTGTGAATATGAAAACAGCAACTCGTCCCGACATCAACCTAAATAATGTCTGTAAGAAAAACACTTAAAGCAGGCATCATGCCTATCGAGGAAATAAGGCGAACGAACAAGATTTTTTCGAATTAATCTTACATGGATTGAAGTCAATGAGTAGTCCCCACGGACTAGCATTACTTGATATGCACAATGATCACAAGAACTAAGTGTATTAAAGATTGTCATGTCCTTCACTGTTCAAAATGAGGGCGTGTGCAGTTCATCATAGTATTCTATAGGACAGTTATTGTGAATTTAATTCTGTTGCAGAATTTTGCTATTTTCATAATAATGTCATTCATATCCAGAACAGTGCTGCTTCTGAATGGCTTTGTCTAGGCTTGCTCGCACAAATGAAGAAAAAGAAACACGGAATCAGATGAAATAAAGATTGTTTCGTCTCTCAAACGATACATCAAACGACAGAAGCCGACATTTACGCATGACAAACGTGGCTTTTCCGCCTTCACACATCTACTTTCTTCTGGGTGGGACACAGGAACTTTGTTTTTATGCCATTCTCTCCATCGCCCATGTCTTTCATGGCCGCTAATGCTAGAAGAATGAGCTAAATAATAAGTGTAGCTTGTGTGTGTGTGAGAGAGAGAGAGAGAGGACGAACGCCATGCCGTTGCTTGTTGTCCAAATAATGGTTCGAGGTCTGATAAACTCTGGATGAAAGAAATGTATGTCTAGGGCAAGGAAATGTGCGTATAACTTTCTGTAAGCACATAAGTACAATCTGTCTGTCTGTCTATCAGCTTGCTTCATTGCTTCAGATCTGCCTGCCTGTCAGTAAAATAACTATTACTTTCTCGTTTTCCGTTCATGGCGAGCGATTATCCTGTCTAAACATGCAAATGACAAGAGCCAGGACTATTTCTGTTATAATGAAAGAGGAAAGAGAGTCTATCAAATGAGATTGGATTTTACATAAAAGGGCAAAACAAGAGGTCTAACTATTGAGTGAAAATGAAGGAGGAAGCCACAGACAAACCAGACTGAGAGGAGAGAGAGAGAGAGGGAAGGACAGGACGAGAAAACGCACCAGTTAACGTCTCCTGATTGCATCACTGAAGGCGACTGTGGGGTCCAATGAGGCGCCCCCTAGTAGTGCCAGTAATCACAGTACTATCTTTACTACCGGAGAAGCGCTCGGAGGTCTGTGATGTCGGTAATGCCGGGGGCGACCTCTGTGGTCAGTGTGAGTTACGATTACTCGGGAAGATAGGAGGAATCTCTGCTAGACGGCCAGACCCACCAATAGGTAGTCTGCCACTCTCCACCTCTGTCCTTCTCTCTATCTACTTTGTGTGTGTGTGAGTGAGACAGTGTGTGTCCATCTACTGAGTCCACAGAAAGAGTCACTATACCGTTAACGATTCAAAAACTTTTTGATATAGCGCATTCTGGAAACTAACTCTATCTCCTGTTTTGACCAAATTCAATACCACTTCTGCAAGAAACGCTGGAATCTTTTTCTTAAACTTGTTTTATTTTTTTTCCCCATTTAATGTGGACTTTCTGTAAGTCTGTAGATACAATCACATCTAAACCACTGACATTTTCTGCTGTCAGCCTATACATATAGAAAGGACCTAGGATCAGCTGTCATCTATAGCAGGGACCAGGACCCGAAAAAAGAGTGGCAAATGCAGACGGTGACATGCTGAGAGAACTGATCAGGTTTTCGATAAGAAACAGAAAGTCTTGTGTCGGCCGACAGACCATAATCCGCATGCACGAGCAGTCTGCCAGGCAGCTCTGGTACTAAGCCAGAAGACAGAGAGGAGACAGGCGACTGAAGGTTCCTGTGGCACCGACTGAAAAAGGTTTTGACGAGGAAGCAGATGATCAATCAGCTCCAAGCGCCGCAGCCTCATCACCTACCCCGGTGGTCTCTAGAAGTGTGAATGAAGTTCCGGGGTCAGGGGACTGACAAATGTGCTATTAGTAAAGCAGCAACAGCCACAAAATTCTCCCGCATTTGCTTGGAAAGAAATGGTCAGAGAAAAATACATGAGAGTGCATTCTGGAACTGGGTCATGTCACGTGACAAGAGAGAGAGAAGGTGTGAGACTCCACAACACCTGCCGAGAGAGAAGACCTAGCATCGTTGTTAACTCATTTAATTTTAAGGCACGCGGCTGTTTCATTTAATATTGTCGTGTGGGTGGTTAAATCTCTCCTAAATGGGGAAATATATACATATACACATCGAAAGAGGAGGTATACACATAAACTCCGCTCAGCCATACACACAAACACAGAGACAGAAGAACATATCGATACAGATATACATACTTCCATAAGCACCCACACATAGACATATGCACAAACACCGATATGCAACTATGTAAACAATATATAAAATAGATGTTTGCAATTATTAAAGGAAATACCACAACAACAATTTCAAGACAGAGTTGCCAAATTAATATATTTCAACGAACACCAGGTCCGTGCTTGACTGAAAAGAATGTTGTGGTGGCCACATCAACAACCTCCCCAAGTGGCTCTAACGATGTTGCATGCCATGAAGAAAAAAGATGGCCACGGGAGGAGCGGCGGAATCGCATGAAAAATAAAAGATAAACAGAAGCAAGGGGTCTGTAGATGCACATAGCCATTAGTCCCCTATCTTCCTCAACACTTGCTTTCCCACGATACTTGCAAACTGTCACCTCAAGTAACGGTCATCACGGTCATGAATATCCGCGAGAAAACATGCATTAGGACTACAAAAAAAGAAAAATAAACACAGACGTTGACAGACAGGAAAAAGCAAGATGGATGCCCGCACGAATGATTGGTTGTCGCGCTTCCGCACCGAGACCATCAGTCGTTTGTTGTTAACTTCGTCCCACACCTTACAGCACCGCGCGCCTTTTGACACCACAAAGCAGACGACAGTGTTTAAAAACCTAAAATTTCAACAACAAAAACTGAAAGAAAAAAAAAAAAGAAGAAATAAACAGAAAAAATAATAAAATTAGCTCATGTAACTACAAGCACGTGGCCCTGTTCATTTAATATTGTCGCGCTGATGGTTAAAAAGTTATCCGTGCATCTTCCAGCAGGTTCATATATTCAATGAAATATGATTCAATGTCTGCACATGATTTTACCATATTTCAAATAATTAATAATAAATTAAATATCTGTTATATTTCAATCACATATACTTTATAGATGTTTAAGTATCGTCAATTGTTGTAGATCATCATAACTTCTTTAAGCTCTATCAAGAATTCAAATAGCCTTTCATATTTACTGTACACAACATGACTTCTGATGCAAAAAAAAAACAAACAACAATTATTAAGAATAAAGTTAATATTAACATGTGGGGAAACAATTGTAAGAATGCATGGATTTTTCCTGCCAACTGTTGGATGTCATGGCTAACTTGGTCTTCATTGTCTCTAGCGCCGCAATACCAGATCCTATAAGTGTACAAAAATAAATTGTTTTACAATTTCTAGAAACTTCTAAAAGTACTTTTATATAAAGTTTGCCATCACTTCTCATAATCCAAATGGGATTACAATTTGTATCTTGCTTTTTGTTGACATTTTTCGCTCATTGTCAGGTCCTCGCTGTTGCAGTGTCAGATCTCATTTTATTTCTTTACTTGTGGCAGCCCGATGTGCATGCAATATCTTTTAATGGGCCGATATGTCTTACCGTCAAGCCGCAGGAAAACAAAATTATCGCCCAGTGTGTGGCTAAATGTTTGTAACTTCAACATAGCCCCGGCGAGAGCCTCTTATTATCATTCTCATCGACGCTGCGTTCCACAAATATAATCAGAAACTAACGGTGTAATGATTATTAGGTCTGGGCATTAAAAGCCTGAGGTATATAATCGTTGTTGACATTAGAGAGAACATAAGTGGACCTGTCAAGTTTTGTCGTTATGAAATTGGACAATTTACATCTTCACGATTTTAAGCGATTGTTCATCGGACAATATACTGAAACCAAATGCTAATAAATATCAAATATTGATAAACATGAATGAGATTTGCGTATAGTGACACGGATGTGACCACAAGAATAAAGTAGTCTCCTCTATTTGTATGTTTGTCTCAGGAAACCAGAACCACTTCCGTTGGTGTACGTGCAGCCTGCTCCGACACCGAGGGTACAAACCTCCCATCGTGACCTCACTCCCTGTCCCTCGTCCCACCCGGCCCCACCCACAGGCAGCTGCCAAGTCACAGGAAAGAGGCCGGTAACATAACAGGATGCGCAAACATCAGCCGCGCATTTCTTATTGATTTAACAAAGGACAGATGGAGTTGCTTGTCGTAAAAAAATACTCATTTGCAGTCACAACTCCCAGTCGTGGAGGCTTTTTGCACTGACGTATTATTTCTGTCTCTCTTGTTATCGCCGTCTGGCCATTTGTAAACCAGCGAAGTCGATAGGGGCTGGGCAACTACACTTTTTTCTTAAGTTTCTCTGTGCGCATTTTTCTTGATTGGGAAGGACCTCGCTGCTACCTTTCTCCGTTTGTTGTGTGATGTTGGTAAGCTCATGAACTAGAATAAGGATATTTCTGGTTGTTATGGTATTTACATTTGTCAGGTTACACCCATCGGTATGCTTCCCGTAGTTTTGAAATATCGTTTTGGCTAACATCGCTTTTTCTGGACCCAACCTTACATCGCGAAGATCGAGGACCACTAAGCGGTCCTGAATGGACTAAACTTGAAGACCTGTTCCTAGTTCTCAGCGACTATCGAGCCTAAGATCGATGGGAAAAATTATCGAAAATCGAAGGAATCTTTCGTCTATTATGATCTTTCAGACATTTCACTAAAGCGGAAAGGTTGTGTTCATAGCAAGTAGTGATGATGAACAATCATCACGTGACTATAAAAGTATAACCACAGTTGCAATTTCCAGTTAGTCTAGCAGTCAGCTCAAGTACTGTTTGTACATCTGTACTTGTATTTGTACATACATTTGAAATGAGTACCAGAACAACTGTACCTCCCGAATCCAAGGCAAACAAGAGGTCACAGTTATAATCTAGGAGTTTGTCTCCTACTTGATAACCGATGACATTTATATAACGAGATATAAATATAAACACTGTAAAATAAATAGTCTCTTGAATTACCATCCTACAGACTAAGCACCTTAATGACTTGATAGCATCTTGCAATGGCAGCTCATAATATAGTCCACGGTGCGATCTTATTCTGAGTCGGAAACACTTTGTCTGGACAAGGGACCGATGTTGGTCGGAAGTCGACTCAGAAATGGCCGTAGAGCTGACCCTCGCAATCTCTTTCCGTGCTCAGGTACAAAGAGTTCGGTCCTTCACCATCATGGTGCCATTTCGAACAACAATGCTCATGAGAATGTCATCAAAACCCATTCTTACCGGTAGAATCAAATCATTTGATCTGCAAATAAATAAATGTGTGTTTTGATGTTTGAATACATTTAGTCCTTTAGTACAGTTGTAAAAAGAAAGGAAAAATGCAAGACATGGAAGGAAAAATAATCCATTGTGTAAAAAGAAACTAGAAAAGAAAATTTTTCTTTTGTCATCACCAACTGGTTTTGAAGAAATGTCTAAAGAGTATTTATAGAGAAACCGAATTTTTATTTTTAAAAAGGAGTAAAAAAATAGCAGTTATGCAACATATCGACGTACGCTGTTGACGAGTGCATGAGGTCTCGCTGTTGACCTCTTTTAAGCAAAACCACGTTTGTCCTTTTTTTCACGCGGAAGTCCTAGTGTGCCCTGGGTAAACTCGCGATTGTCGTGGCTGTGGTTGTTTTGAGATAAACTTCTTCCCTCATTATGGGAATCTACGAATAAGCTACTACTACTACTACTACTACTACTACTACTACTACTACTACTACTACTACTAATAATAATAACAATAATAATAACAGCAATTTTTGCACTCTCACGAAGGACAGCTGCACACTGTAGGACTGTTAAACTGAATATGAAGAATACTTTCTTTGTCTCTTTTGACGAAAGAGCTCAACACTTTTCTCCTCTACTTTCTACATACGAAAGCTCATCCACACCTCGTAGCAGACAACAGGTTCCCACATTTGTCACAAACATTTTCAGTCAGAGCCTATTTCGAGACCTTAGTTTGAACTGGATTTGGAGCATCTTTGCTCATCTGGGATCGTCATTATGCTCTGATCTCTTCGAACCAAGTTCAGGGTGGAAAGGACAAACTGATAAGTGAAGATTTAATATTTATTTTTTTAGCTATTTGATTTTCATGTATTTATCTAAAAAAAAGTCATTGCTATATATTCTACTGTTGTTGATAAAAGCTGAAAACAAGTAAAAACGAAAAACCGAAACTTTTCTATGGTTTCCTAATTCGGTTATATTTATGCTGCGTTTCCTAATCCAGTTATATGTTTATGTTTAATGTAAAACAGCGCTTTTATTACATTACTTTGAAACGCAAAACTATTTTTTAATATTTCAAAGTGGGCTTGCTGTATAATATTCCGATAGTGTATGCTTCCCAATCCGCATCAAAATAGGTGCAAAATGCCTTTTAGAGGGAGGCTAACGTCTCTTTGTGGTCGGCAAACTGTCGGAGGTCATGCACTTTCGGTAGTGGCACGAGCTGTTTGATGAGATGCAAGCTGTAGAAAGTGGTAGAAGTGCTACACACCCCAGCTCATGGCGCAGACTGTTGGATGTGATACAAGACCCGGGTGGGTGGGGACCCCGGGTGGGACCTGGCGGTGTCGGACGTGAGCGATATTTTGGACTCTGTGTCAGCGATCGTTTTTGTGGCTCAGCATCGACAACAGCAATCTTGTAATCCAATGTCATCGACACACAAGTAGTATCGATCAAGAGAGACAACTCAAATATCCTTTACACGTCCGCAGTTACAGCCACGTAAAGAATGTTACACAGGGGGAAATAACAGGAACGACAGACATTCACGTTTTAAACACACGCACACACAAACACACACACAAACACACACAAACGCACACACAAACACACACAAACGCACACACACACACACACACACACACACAAATTGTCTCCCCCCGCCCATCAATCAATCTCCATGGATACACTATTTAATAATTGCAGCTACACTATCCAATCGTCAAGCAATACAGATTTTTACACATGCTTTTGTCTCCGTCCATCTCTCTCTCTCTTCCTCAAGCTTATCGTAAAAGGTCAGTGTTTACATTTACCTCATCAAGCCTATTTGACGAGTGTTGCCATAGAGACCGGAAACCTGGGACTTGAGAGAGCATGACGCGTGGCAAGCCAGAGATAAGGGCGAGAGAAGAGGTGGGCATGCCGCACGTGCATGGGCAAGAATGTCTGGCTAAGCTCGGGTGATGTCGGGACAGGAGAGACCCGAGGTCTCAATACTCGTGGACAGACAATCGCTTGCATACGCCAGAGATCCTGTAGATGCAGTTGTTTGATGAGCTCGGTGGCTATTCCGCAGGTCCTGAGATAGAAGATAAGGTGGCATCCGTACAGCCGCCATCCTCTCCACACGCCGGATGGACCTGACGCCTGTATGAACGGCGGAGTCTTCGTTCCAGCTTTCTCCTTCCGCATCATCATCAATCGCTGCTGATGAAGCTTAAAGAAAAAGGCCAGTAACATGGCATGTTGGGCTTAAACATAGATACTGAATGTCTGCAGCCAGACAACAACTGTCTCGATATCAGCAGTTTTCGGATGTCCTTTCAAAAAACTAAGTTCAAATGCTTCAGGCCAAGCGGTCGGTGTTTTCTTTTCACTAACCTCATTATTTCCAACATTTTTCCAGTTTTGTTCGATTTTATACTTTTATTACGCCAAGTATGAAAAACTGACAGAAAGTGTAATGGTGGTCCTAGCCTCTTCTTCAAGTCGTCTGGGTTGAGGTTAAGTGAGAGAGACCTCATTTTTCGTCGACCAGCTTTTATGTGAGATTGATGTCCATCTCCTCTCCTTCTAACTACTTTAACTTTTCCCAGCACCAGGTTTGGTACCCAATCCCGACACCTCCACACGGCCAGTGTTTCGATGACCACAATTACAAGACTGACAATGACGAGGATGAGCTGGAAGGTGTGTGTGGGTAGGGGGGAGGAGGTGTTCGATGCCGTTACTAGACAACGAACCATGGCAGCCTCCTTGTGCTTCTAGTGTTTTAGAAGCGATTTTAAGCAAACCGAAACTCTGAGAAAAAACACGAGTCAGAATGTGATCATCAATCATTTCAAGCAACTCGCCAGTCTTTCCCTTTACAAATACATCGTTCGGCTTTTGTTACACAATAAAATTTAGGGCACGAAGGTGAAGTGAGATATAAATGTAGATTCTTGGCCGGGACACGACCAATATTTTGTGTTATTGTTAGCAAATGTGGAAATGTGGTCGGACGCAGCTGTGGTCAATCCCTCTTCTTTCAAAAAAAAGGTCCCGCTAGTGATCATAAACAGTTCAGAAATCCTCTTGCACGTTTTATTTCTTGCAGATAATGCCATTTCTAAAGCAAGACAAGGTAAATGACACCGATGATCGTCTTAGGACAAGAGCCTAATCTTTAACTCATGATGTCCACATGCCTGATCCCTCACATGACCAAGAGTGATTGGAACTGAGGCGGATAAAATCGGATGAGAAGGCCCGTTAGAGAGCGATAGCAGGAATAGACAACGTGTCCCCAACTTGAATTTAAGGGTTTTAAAAAGGAAAGAAGAAAAATAACAATGGAATAAAAAAAACCGCGGAAAGAAAGAAAGAAAGAATATATTAATGAATAAAACAAGAATAGAAGCAAAGATGAATAGCAATACAAGAGAAGGAAGAAAGTTTTCACCAGGATATTAATAGATAAGAAATTGCCAAACCAGCCAGTATAATGTTTCTTGATGATTCTCTGAAAAAAGTCAGTGTGACTGGGTAGGAAGAAGATTGGGAGAAGCCGTTCTTTCTGATCGTGTAAACTCACTAATCAAATTAACAACTTTCTAACAACTTATACCCTGCCTCTGTGAGATTTCAATGTCGAAGGGTTGAAATCGGAATATTTCTTGGACGGTTTCTCAGTTTCAAAGATGTAGGGCAGATTGCGTGGGCTGATTTAGTCCAGGAGAGAAGCCAATAACACATGTTACATGAAAGACTCGCAGCACTTTGAAACAAAATTACGGCATGCCAACGGCTGCCATAGATTGTGCCAAGAAGCCCAACGGCTGCCGGAAGAGAGACGAGGTCCTCGGACAACACGGATCCGCATGCTGACCCACAAGACCAGAGGTCTGGGTTCTCTCGTTAATTAGCAGACGACTTGGCAGTAACCCTGGCTAATGACACGCAGCGTATCAAGACAGTCCTATCCATCAGGCTATCCTTGACGTATCCTCGCTCTGTGTCCACGCTTGCTGATGATAAGAAAAACTTAGGACAAGAAAGTAGGAGAGGGAGGGATAGCAGAGAACTGATGGAAGAGTTTGGCGAAGAAGAAACGAATTAGCTGTCACTTAATGGTCTGAAACCTTCATCTTTTGTACCGTATCTCGGTCGTACACTATTGGGAACAAAACACTTCATAATTCTCGCGAGGAGCTTCCAGCGAGACAAGACAATAAAAACAAATATCTTGGTTTCATTACAGAGGGAGGACGGCTGCAAAAGAGTGATCGACGGTTTTGCAAATCTTCTGTCCATTTTCTTCTCCTCACCAAAGAACGGAATGATCGGTTACAGTTATCGATCTCACGTCTGGAGCAGGATTATACCTGTCTGGAAAAAAAGAGATTGAATCATAGGATTTTCAATCCTCCTCCATCCCCCCTGCAGCCTCTTCAAATTTCGCTTGATGAGATCAACAACGTACCCCCCTTGCTTAAAGCTCCGCAGGTCGTCCATATTGTGCCCGAGTTCAGGACAGAAGGTCTGAACTGCAAAAAGAAACCACGTCCCGCTGCTTCCGAAGACTCTGGGCGCGCTCTCTCACACACTCACACACACGCATGCGCGCGCCTGCGCAGTACAGAGGCCTGCCATATAAAGGCAGCGCGGTGAGATTGCCAGCCATGCTGCTAGCGGAAAATGGCCACAGAGGTAACCTTGGTGGTGAGCGATGTAACCGGTAACGCTGATTGATTTTCAAGCCAGAGGAATTGCCAGTGAAACTTGTGGAACTGAGCAAGTGCAGGCGACGGTTCCGCCACAGTCTGGCAGCGATAGACTCGCTCGTGGAGCCTCGGTCCTCTCTGTCACAGGGCGTGTACCTCCGCGCTGTCTCCTCCACACCAGATGCCTGTGTGTTCACAATTACTCAGTGTACGGAATTTGTCACTAACCAATGGTCAAATGTCCAACTTGAGCAGAAATTATTAACAGAAGTCAAATTTCCAAAGATATTTCAAAAATGTTTGTGCCCTTCAAAGACTGTTTTCAATTTTCACTTCACTGTTCTAATAAGACTCTGTCTATATATATATCACATTGATAAAGTATGTTTGCTAATTAAAGTAATATTTCTGTATGTTGAATTGTTAAAGTTAATCTAACGTTCGCTAAATAAGGTGAAATTCTAGGATGTTACAAGTAACTTATTGGCAACCAGGAGAGTAAGCTTCCAGACAGAGTTCTATAAATTATTTAAACGTGGCTGTCTTAGGCTTAGAGCTAATGTCTGATCATTCTGTTTGGTATCTTCCACATTGTCAACTATTTAAATTATCTCTCCCTTTCTGCCATTGTGTTTCAAGAAGGTAGTTGTTTTATTTTTTTACATGACCCTTTTACACTTTCAGGGTTTCCGCTCGCTTCATTCCCACCACCGACACTTCCGACTGTGCGATCCATCCGGCCGATGAGCAACGAGGAGGCCAGGACAACACACTTTTCTTCGTGTAATCTTGTTTTTCTTTTGAGTACAGAGAATTTATCTCTGTCAGCGAGCTCGGACAGATCGCAAATAAAAGGCTTGCTGAGCAGGGCCACGTCAAAGGAGGCGGTGTTGGTCAGGACCACGTGACAAGAGCGCCAGCCATGAAGCCTCTCCAGAGCAGGCGTGGCGTTTAATTGCAACCTGACTCTGGAGGCAAAAATAGTAGAGAGGACATAAGGGAGGCTAGAACAAGTGAAGAACAAAGTCTCGTACTAGGAAGGAGCGAAGGCTTGTCAAAGCCACGGTGTTGCTGCTGTTCGTCCGCCGCCCCAAGATTCATCGAGGACAAGTTTCACTTTGCCGGAGACATGCTGCAGCAGGTGCACCGTGCGGTGTTCACAGGGATGGTGGTGATCGCCTGTCCTGTCTGCAGGTCAGTGGATGTTCTGTTTGTTTTCTTTTATTACTTCAGCTTCACCCCTTACAGCTATAACAGTAAAGATCCCAATCTCTTATTTTTAATTAAATTTATTATAGGAGAAACCTCTTTGATATTTATTCATAATCAGAAATAAAGTGTAGCACAAAAGGTGAGGTTCTGGTGTGATGCGTGGATACGTGTGTTAAAGTTACAAAAATTAAAAATAAATTTGTTTCATGAAATCAAATACACTGTTTAAAAGACATAAATATTATTACTGGATAAATCTCGACAAGTAAAAATATTTCGTTAGCGACTGGCATGAATAACACTTTGATATTTACTGTTTACGCCCACTTGCTGATAAATTAGGGAGAGAATGGAATTTTTGACAGATCTTATGTATGAGCGCTCTTAGGAAAGTCTGACACACTGGATATCAGTTGACATTCTGTAAAAATAACAACAACAACAAATCATTTTCGGCGCGTATCTCTGTCCCTGTGTAACGTGTTTGTAATTCAATGCTCAAGACTCACTTTTTCCTTTCAAAATATTTTAATAAAATAATTAAGTTTCTTAACATATTTGTAAGATCAGGCAACGAATCATCAGATTCATTGCAAAACTAGAAAAACTAAAAGAAGTGTCACATCAATAAATCAAACCCTCACACAGATTCGTTACCAAACTTACACAGATATACATTTGGAGAAGGCATGCTATAAAGAATCTACATAATCCACTTGGGTTCCCAATGAAAACATCAAGTTTCAGCTAAAATAATTTCTACTTATATTTCATTCGTGATTTTTTACTCTTATCTGAAGTCTGAGTGGGTGGAATGCATTATTAAATTTTTCCTATCTCTGGACGGAGAGAAACTGGCGAGGTAAACGGCTATATAAGTATAGGGTTTTATATATATATCTTCCAGAAAAGGCATGAGGGAGAACTTCGTGCTTTAGATCTTGAGACATTTGCTTGGCCGACATCATTCATATTTTGCTGAAGGAAAACAAAAGCACGACTGATTGCACCAGGACGATGGCATGGCGGACTTGAACCAACTTGTTTTATGAGACGAGCTGCCGAGTAAAACTTGGATTAGTTCCAAACGTCCTGGAGCCTGTTGTATGTCGCAGGCAAACTATGGCAGACTATGGGCGTAGTTCTGAGTTGGTAATGAAATGTGAAAAACAAGTAATTAAGGTGTTATCTGATGTCTTGCACTTTTCTCGACGCTTGCGACTTTTGTTTGACCTGCATCTTATCTCTGACCCCTGACACGTGTGCTTGGTACGAGTATCAACAGAACAGTGCATCCCTGATTCCTCAGTCAGTCAAAGTGCAGTTGTGTGATAATAATACAAGTTCAAATGTTGCAGTTCCTTCAAACGGTCAGGAGGCGTGCAATCGTGTCTAATGACAGGGTCACACCCGATGCAAGTGTGTCTCCAAATCTGTTCTCTCCTGGTTTTGCCCTCGATATGTATAAAAAAATAATCTCGCTCACAAACATCATTACATACATAAGCACCATTACTCACACAAACATCATTACATACACAAACATCATCACTCACAAACTTCTTTACATACGCAAGCATCATTACTCACACAAACATCATCATAACACAAGAATTTCGGGTCTGTGTGTAAGGATACGTTTCAATGCCAAGTCTTAAAAGAGGTAGGGAAATTAGGATCATATGTTAATTAGGTTAATTAAGTTTATCTGTATACACTCTTGGTCTCACAAGTTTGACCTCTTCATGAGCATGGCGATGTTCGTAGGCGCGTGTCTCCATGACGGAAGGGGAGGGACTTTATCTCGGATTTCACCCACCAACATTATTTTCGTTCTGAGCGTTACACAATCGTTACAAAAACAAAAACAAAAACAAAAGAAAAATTCCCCTGCATGTGGTTAAACTTTTCTTCTCAAACGCTTACAACATTATCGTTTCAAAAGTATTCAAGAATGTTTTGACAAGAAAAAGCTGACTTGTTCCACAGGCACAGAGCACTTTAAGCAAATTGAGCTCAAATACATTTTGTATGGAGTGGGTGTGAGTTTGTTTTGCTACAGCACTCTAACTCATGCAAGAGCTCGATATAGCTCTTAATCTCCTGTCGCCTGCTGATACCAACATTTTATTTTCATGCTCATGTGTTTCTTTTTTTTTTTTTTTGTCGATTGCAATATTTAAATTACATAACCGAAAAGTTTTGAAATTTTTTCTTATTTCTTGACTATTTCTGTCCTCCAAAATCAGACTCTTTCTGTTGATAAATAAAATTCATTGCAATATACTGATTTCTCGAGTCTGTGAAAATAGTTCTTTTTCTATTTACTACATCGTTAGATACGATTTCATTCATTAACATATGTTTCCAGATCTCTCACGTGAAGACACGTGCATCTGTTGACCGCAGCAATGAAACTGTTTTAGACGCTTTACTGTGCACGTGCATATATATATTCCAGAAAATATACATATTTATACTGTATACACATCACCAACAGCGGACTGTTTACTCTCATCTGGAGAAATCCGTCAGATACACACAATCTTCGCTCCTTCAATTGCGTTTGTTTATTTCATTTTCTTGGTCCTTGTTTGTTTTATTCTCTTCTGTTCTGTTTAGTTGATTGATTGCTTTGTCTTTGATTTTGGTTTCAGCTTTTTCTTAGTGTGTGGTCACGGGATGCTAGGTCCCACAGCTAAAATTTGTAATGACTTCTAAGCCTTTAGTACACCTTCTCGTTAAGTTGATTATAAATACTTTTTTTCATCCTCATCTCATTTCCGCCTGTCTGTCATTCTTAACATTTTCAGAAACCGTTATACCATTCACGTAGTGCCTGATAGCCTCAGACAAAAAATGGAGTTATCTTCCCAACATGTTCACTCGCCGCTAGCCTCCTAACACCTCGTTCATCTTTGTGGTTGAAGTAGGTTGTATACAAACGTGTTTGCCGAGCTGACATCACGTGATGACGCCGTGGACGCTGTCAGTCACGAGGCCAGGCGCGTTATCAGTTGATCATGTAGCGATGCCGGCGGCACGAGGGGAGGTGCAATTATTGTCCTCCGTGGGAGCTCCCGCAAGCCTCATCTCCAGCCAGAAAAATGATCAGTGATGCGGGAAAAATAAACAACGCGGCATCAGCGATATTGGAACACGCGGAGATCGCCTCGTTCGATGGGTTGAAGTGATCTCCCTTTATTCATAAGATCGATGACAGATTGAATAGATAGAAAAGCCAGCGGGAGGGAGTGTCGGTTGGGGGAAATAAGATATTCGAGTAAATATGCAAATTTTCTCTGCCGGTAGTTTTAACAATCAGACAACTAGCATCTTCACAGTTTGGACGCCTGGGGAGACAGTTGGATTGTTTGGTTCATGCGAACAAGCGCGTGGACATATTCCGACACGTGTGTGTGTGTGCGCGCGATCTCGTGTCGGCATGTTGAGAAGGCGACACATTTTAATTACCGCTTGTGACCAGCCAGTTATTAAAAAAAAAAAAAACTGTGAAAGTTAGATGGACAAAGCAAACCCGTCATCTGTTTATCGTTATATCGCTACACCTGCTAGATGCTCCCAAGAAGAAGAAGAAGATGCGGAAACCCGAAACACCAAGCAGAATAAAGATTGCATGCTTTATCACTAGAAAAAGACCCGTTTAGCTTAAAGCGGGATACTTCGGTGTTTTTGTTTTACTGTCATTGGATGCTGTTCTCAGTTTTGAGACAGTAAGTTACAACCTTGTGTTTTCATTGCCTTGGTGGCCTCTGTTCACCTTTTCTGTATGTGATGTCTGCAGTAAACATCCTCATTCAAAACGGTTGTAGTGTGGACATAAAGAGTATGAGAAATGTTTTCATCAATGAAAGATATATCATTGACGTACTACAACCAAGAACTACAGGACAACCACATAATATGTATAAATATAAGCTCTAGATGTCACTGCTCGCAAGAATCTCTCTCTCTCTCTCCCTCTTATCTCATTTGATGAGCTTTGGACAAAACAAAAGATATACCTAATCATACTTGACAAATTTCCAAACTTTGTTCATGCTTTTCAAGAAAGAATACCTCCCCCCACACACATACCTACATATATGCACCTAAAACCACCACCAGATTATTCTTAACTGTAGATCATTGTCGTATTTTATCTGATAATGGTTTAGTCGGTACATTCTACACGTATATCTCAACCAAGAATAGTTTTTCTAATTTAATATGGAACACAAGACGTTCGGATAAATCATCTCGGGAAATGAAAATGAAGCTCTTCATGTTTCCCACCCACACCTTGTCTGCGTGGCAGCTCCATGCACCGTGCACAATACGCGGACTGGTGTGGAGAGAGCTGCACGTGCAGCTGCGGCAAAGAAAGGAAAGACGAAAGGACCTGACGACCAAACACTTACTGCTTACTGACAGACTTTGAACAACAGATAGTGCGATGAAAACATTTTCCTCCAGTTTCTGTTCTGTAATGTGATATGTTGAAACCTTCCTCAGAGAGTGTTGTTTTCGTCTAAAAGATTACACGTCTGTTGGGTGTCCGATGGGTCGCACCTACCCTGAATATGTTCAAGTGCCCCCTCATCAATCTTTCAGTAGCAGCTGCAGGTTTTCCAGACATCCACCAGTGCAGCGGGATAATTAACAGCTAAAACGTACTAGACATTGTTTTATCTCATTTGTAGCATTTGGCTTTCGATAAACACTCCTTTATTGTCTCCTTCCTTGCCGCTCTCCCTCTCTCACTCACCCTCCATTGTTTTTCTTCCCCCAGCATCTCTCACTCTGTCTTTCTGCCGGGATAAAACCTTGATAATGCCAGGATGATAGGAAAGGTATCTCGATGGTTAATATTACTTCTTCGGTTGTTGCCCAAAGCAAAGCTCAGGTTTTGTTTTGTAGCAACAATCAGATTATTCTCAAAAAGGTCAAGAATTTCTGAGCGTAGCTGGGAAAGTGAGAGGATACTCTTATACATAATTTACACACACACACAACGCACCCAGGTCAGACCATGACCCGCCACTTACCCTGTGTCAGATGATAGTCAGCAGGTCCTGTACAGGACCAGTCCAGTCGTTGATATGGCGCTGACCTCTGACAACAATAAATAACCAACATACTGGTATCCTAACGGCTTTTGTGAGAGTGGGCAGCGTGTAAGGGGAGGGGTAAGGGTTGAGCTAAGTGTAATCTGTGCGACATTCCTTCTACAATTTTGCTTCTGTGTTGCTGATGACGAACAGCCGCCCTCCTCGCTTATCAAGTCACCGCCACGAGGCATCTGAAACCTTGGGCCACCCAGTGAATCATGGGATGGGAAGGATGATTTAGTGGATCGCGATGCATGGACCAGCGGGTGTGCCTCTGTCGTCCTGATGTAATTCGGAGCTCGCGAGAGAAGAAACAGCTCTTCTATGAGCGCTTTCCACAGTGCGTTTAATTACGATCCTATCCACAGGCACTTCTCAAAGATCGGGGGCCGGATTCACGAAGCGAAGTTAATCAGTTACCCGTGTGCAAAATATGGAAACCAAGGCAAAACGTCTTCTTCCTACGCGAGACGTTTTTTTCCAGTCCACGCGAATATTTCTCTATGATACTTTAAGCTAGGAAATTTTTGCCACTGATTTATAACTAAGATCGAAGAGATAAAGCAGCATTCTCGGAGTCTGAACTCCGTTTTATGACTACGGAGACAAACCATTGCCCTTTACTTACCCGAGACTACGACTTACCTTCGTTTCATGAATACGACCTCGGATGGTGTCCATGAAGCTCATCAGATAAGGACGAGGTGAAGGTTGCGACAAGTAATCTGCATAACTCACAAATCCCACAAATTGTAAGCGAAAATGTAAATTTTTTTCTTATATAAGTGCGAAAGCAAGCGGATTAAACTATTTATAAAAAAGCATGGTTTTGTGCGAGGCATCTATGTGATTAATTTGTAGCACATGAAACCAAACAATTTTTCGTTTAGGAAGATCGTCTTTTGGGCATTAAATCCCTTTCGCCCGCAGTTGAGTTTGTTATGATCTAGAATCAGATGAGCAGATAAATATAAGTAGAGATCACGTGACAAAATAATACCAATGGTGTAACATGAAAAATGAGCTGACTGCTATTTTCCAATATTGGCCAAGTGTTGGCGGGGTTTCCAAAGTATACATCTTGACGACAGTTGTCTTCCCTGACCCTACTCTTATTTACTAAGTACACCAATGTCTATGCTTGTACGAATGTATCTTCTTCTGAAAGATTTTAGAGCAGTCCTCCAGGTTATGCTTGCGTGCATGTGTGCGCGTCCGTGTGTAGGAGAAAGAGATATACGTATATTTGTATAGGTTTATTAGTGTATGTGTAATCAAGAGAACTATATGAGCATCCATTATTGTTGTTGTTGTTGTTGTTGTGTTGTTGTTGTTGTTGTTGTTGTTGCTGTGTGGCTGTCCAGAAGCAGGAATTTTCCCTGTGAGCTAGTATCCCATTCTTGGTGGTATTCATGGAGGGGTAGATTGCTATACCCGGGGTCCGCGGTTGTAAAGGCTTCATCATCGGACTTGGAGCATATTTTGACTAAAGGTATTTCGCGATTCAATTTGATGGAAGAAACCAGAAAGGGTCGTTTCGCTCTTCTGCCTCGGGTCCATGCTGATTCTTGGCGGCCCTGTTGTGGATTCCCTTGGCTCCTACAAGTGTGTCGTCTAAGTGGTCCAAAGTTCACCGAGATGTTATTTAATCCTCGCCTTGAAGGTGCGTGCGAAAGAAACAGAGACTCTGTCCTCGCTAAACACGCAGTCGGATGGCGGGTATGCAACAGACCCATACCCCGTTTTATTGGTTCCTCGTGAGGATCCAGCAGCTTCCCAACCCGTCTGATTGGTTCCTCTGTTGACTCCGCTTCGGTCATGATAGGGGACGGGGTGGTTTCCACTTGCCAGGGTGAGTCCTCGCGTGACAAACAAGGCTGGCGGACCCGCGAAATCACAAAGTGAACACAGACCACTCGAATTTCTGCTCGGAATCTTCCAAGGACTAATTGAATTTTCAATGGCGCCATCCATGCATCCATGCACGCTCCACGATAAGCCATCCACTGCTCGCAGGAAGCCATGAAATGCACTAAGCCCGTAGCGCGGAAGGTTCATGGTCCTTGCCGCCTGCATCCACAGCTCGCGCCCGCGGTTAGCATCCCATCCCTCGCCACTCTACTACCATCACCATCAGCAATAACGCCGGCGTCGTAAACGAAGCTTTACGCTAAATGCAGTGACTGTGACCAGTGAGTGTAATTCACTAGCCAGGCGTTATACCGGTTTTTAACGATCTTTGAGGTCAGATGTCCTTTGTAGTTTCCATGACAATACTTTTTGTATAGCTTGTTTACTTGTTTGAGATCGGTAGTACGCAGTAGTTGTAATAATGACATCGTGATGGACATTTTTACAACCTTTGTTATATGAAGATGTTATGACGGGAAATGCGACTGGCAGCGGTGAAGCTCAGCACTACTGTGATGGACGCCATTGTTTCTCTTCCTGCGGTACCAGCGGCGGCGCCATTACTGTGCGGCAATAACCATTACTATGTCTCAGGAGAAAGCTTTCAGGTCTCGGCCAGTAGTTCAGATGTTTGTCAGATTTGGCACAGATTTTTTAGTTACATTTTGTTCCAAAAGTTACATAAGGCGATCGGGTTGCGCAACGGCTAGACAGTGAGAGTTGGCTGTCCTGGGTTCAGATCTCATCTCGGTCACGCTGTTCTTTTCCCCAGCGTGGGGTATCTTTGTACTTGCCGTGGTGTAGCTATGATATAGCCTTAGTTGCTTGCTCGGCGTAAAACAATAATTTCCCCTCCCCTCCAAAGTTGCATCTTGATTTTTACAATGATAAAGCACAATAGTCTTAACTTGACCTTTTTTTAGCTGCACTGACATCTCTGCATCTTTTGACGATGATAAGTTAACATTTTTATGTAGATACACAAATCGTGTCCGGAATCAACATAATTGGTCAACATTAAAGAGCATTTATGTTGCATAGGCTATGTTTTACCGTAAACAAAAGATTGATCAAAATTTTCCTGACAGATGCTATACTACTTATCAAAGCAGGTTGCTGTATCTAAAAATAAACTTGCCTACCTGTTTGTGAGTGTGTACGCGGCCGATGGCGTAGTCTGTGGGGAAAATCCACCAGAGAAACTGCGTGCAAAGTACATCATAAATCGTCTGCTTTCTTTTTAAAGGATGAGATCCACCCCTCCCACCAAAGCTACGTCATGGAGGTAAGTACTAGTGAGTGGTGCTCACGGCCTTAGTCCTAGTGGCAGAGGGGAGACAGGTCTTTCGGGACAGCATATTGTTTCCAGATTTAAACTTTCCATACGTGTTACTTAGTAACTTAAGCCTTCCTGGCCACGTCTGTCGTAAAGTGTCTGAGATAGTATTGAGAGCTTTACTGATGGACACGTCTTCGCCTGACTGTTGTCTACAGTTACCCGCCTACAACCAGTGCAACAGTAACTTTATCTCTGGCCACGTGTATCGGACTATAGGTCGGAGAGTGGCTGCCAGATTTATATATCGATATATATATATAGATGGGTCCAGATATATACACAGAGAAAAAGTCTCAAAATGTCATTGACTTCTGAGACTTATGAGCTTAGGACATCGACACCGCTCCACCAAACAAGCAATAACGGAATTGATGTTGACTTTCGTTGTATGCTCCACGTGTTGTTTGTCTGTCTGTCTCACAATCCAGCTACTGTCTTTCTCTAACCTGTCGGCTGGATCACCGAACTACACCTTTCTGGTCGAAGGGCATCCCGAAACTAGCAGATGATGTTAGTAAACCCACAAACAGCAGTTCATAACTTGTCGGAATAAATGTAGACTCAGGTGACAACACTGGTCATCAGCAAGTCCTCGGCATCTGGACTTTCATGCTGATGTCGTGTTTGGGTCAGACTTTGTTTGATCACAGTGGTGATCCATTCTCTAGCTACCTCGGTGTGTCGGTGCCATGTATTTATCAGATTCCAACCAAAGCTTGTTGTAGTCTGTGCTTGTGTAGGGAGGCTGGGTGCGAGAGGTTTGGGTAGACAGATGGAGATGATGGGATGCTGTTAAGGGAGGAAATGGTATGTCCGTGAGTGCAAAGCATTAGTGAGACAGACATACACGTCATCAATTCATTCTCCGTATCGAGATGTTATCGCCTCCTCCACCTTATTCAAACTAACGGCTGGTCAGTCTCTTATATCACGACCTGTCTATCAGTCTATCGGCAGTCTATCAGGTTGTCTGCAGGTTATGCAGCTTATTGTGGCTTCTTCACAACAGGTACACACACACCAACATCGTCAGCTCCTAATGGAATGGACCTTGTGTAGTTTGCAGACATCGCCCCTATTCTCGCATCAACAAAGAGTTATGGATCATGATTTGCGTGCATTAGCCGTCCTGTGGCAGTCCTCAGTCATTTCCGTTTTTACAAACAAAAATACAGTCAGAATTTTCTTGCTGCATAAGCAAAACGTGATTTGCGAGAGGACATGCACTTGGCTTCTCCCATGTTAAATTCATGTCGTCTTTTGGAGGCCAGACTCTGGGACTGCACCTTCAGCCATCTTTATTCTGCGAAGCTCACATTCCCCGATTCTCGTATTTGCACATATTGATGGTAACCTAATTACTATGTGGCTGTGCGCTTTGCGGTGTCCTAAGGTTAGGCCGCTTCTAAGAGGAGACAGACTTAAAGATGAGACGGAGATGAATACTCCTTGCTTGACTTCATGACCCTTGGTTCATTTTCCCGCCACCTACAGACCAGCATGGCGAAGCAAAGTAGCTTTTGGATCATATCCAGAAACAGTTGGCAATGTCATATTTTTTTGCTGTGACAGAAATAATAAAACAACCGTAAGTCATTTATTAAAGGCGATTATTTTTGCTTGAGAACTTTCTTAATCTGATTTTAAACTTTGAGTCAGGGCTTGCTAATGGTTAATACATAGCTTTGACGCTCTTTCGGTTAATAACTCTGTTACACGAAGAGTTATGTCCCTTCAGCTAACGAACTCTCCTTTATCTTGTTTCTGTATCGTAGATGTCTTTCGATTTGGTTATCATTGATGGATGTTCTTCTCTGTAATCTAACTCGGTTTCTTATTTTACTTTCTTTTCTTTTTTTTTTTTGGCTTGTTATTTATTACTCTTGACTTAACAACAGTGAGAACCAACTGCCATCCTCGTTTTGTTAATTCCCTTCAGTCATTTTATTCATAGCAGCGATCTTCTGTTGTTGACCACAATGTTACTGGTCAACGCTTTTCTCATCTTACTCTTGTTTCTGAAGATTTTCCAGAATGTTTCCGCTGCTCAAATAGGTGATCACCCTTTGTTAACGGCTTCGCATTCTTCTTTACATCAGTGACACTGTCGTCAATGACTGTGATGTGTGTACCGCAGTGAGCTTACTTTTTCGTTGGGGGATTGCACCATACAAGTCAACTTTATTATTTATGATTCTTATCTACATTTTCACAGTGATTAATTTATTTACTTTCCCAATTTCCTAAAACACTAAAAAGCTGCGAACTATAATGCCTTCCCAAGATTCGTCACATTTAAAAACTTTTCAATATAATAAGTGCTCGTAAATAACCGAGAATATTCCATCGGAAGGATGAAAAACAGAAGCGTTACAAGTAATTTAATTATGAAATGCCATACTTTTGGATGATTAACAACAGTCTGCTCCAAACCAAAAAGAAAAAAAACCCTCGGTGGTCAGCTCTCATTCTGGTTCTCTTCAACAACGCTTTGCTCTGGCTACCAAACAACAAAAATGTTGTTACCAAGCGAGTGACTTCGTTCTAGAAAACAAACGAGATGTCTTTGTGTTCAGTTAATATCTCCTATCTTCTACTTTCCCAAATCTTCTGAACTTATCTTGTGACAGCACGTCAGTCCTGTTGATGAGAGAATAGCGAGCAGCAACAATGGAGTCCTAAAGTGTCTCACAAGAGGATGGAAGCCAGGAGTCGAGCCAGTTTCCGCAAACTTGTGAAAAATTTCGTCTCGTTTCCCAGACAACAACGGCTCTGGCAGTCGGGAGACAGGCAAGACAGTGTAAGGTTACCCACGAACACAGGTGATGTCTCGCGCCAGCTTCTGTTCTCAAATCCTCCCGTGGGCTTCCAGCGGGGGATGAACACAGCCACCTACGTATTTAAAGCCAGACTCAAGAACGTCACATCCGGGTCAGACTAATCTCTTAGTCCAACGTCTGACTCCTCAAAAAAATGTCTAATGAAGGAGTTAGTGTTGCTGAGAAAGATTTTACACTTTGGAAACTTTATTTTGACAAATCACAAACCAATGTAAATGTTCAGTTTTAAAGCTAACTGCATCGAAGACATACGGACATTGGCTAAAGCAGACATTACTAACACTGGTTATAGTAGATATGTATTATGGTTACAACAAACATGTATTAACATTGGTTACATTAGACTTGGGTGTCCCAGAGTTTTGTCCGAAGCTTGTGTAGCAGATCTTATGTTTTCTCCTGACTCTACAGAGCTCAGGAGAAGTTACTAACGAGCTTTTAGTAAAGCTATTATTGTTTATTATTCTTTCTTGTCAATGAAATAAAAGCTCCAGCTCTGTATGCAAAGCCTCCATTCACTGCCTTGTATTCTGGCGTCTGCTTGCTTCTCACCTTTCTGTGAGCGGCTGTGGAGAGCTGGCAGTCCTGGGTGTCTGAACAAAAGCTCTGGAACAGGAACTGTGCGAGCAAGACGGCCTTTGAACACTGAACAATTAAATGGTTTATTATTGTCCCCTCGTGAAAAGGAACCTTCGGTCATTGCTAGTTAACACCTCAGCACGCGCGTGCACATATTTGTCTATTTTTATACATGTGTGTATGCGTGTGCCTGTGTGTGCGTGTGCGTGTGTGTGTGTGCAAGTGCGCTTGCTGTAGTGTGTAAGCTGTTTCTAGTGCCAACAGTCGACAAGAACAGATCTCTTCCTCTGCGCTCCCTGAAGGGCAGATGTATCACACGTAACCTGATCTTGCAAGACTGCTTAATCACTGGCCCTGTTTCTTCTGTTTTAATTTTGTTGTGGTGATGATACACAGCCTTTCCCCTTTCTTGTCAAGCAGAACAACGGATAATTAATATCCACTTCTTCTTACTGGACACTTCTGTTAATTTTCCCGTCAGTTCCATGGTGTGATTGCCTGAACACAGATTATGCAATCCCACCATCGAACTGGCCTTCGAGTTAGTCTTTGAAACTATGTATTTCTGTAGTGTTGCGCCTTTTAATGACCTAGCGCGAGTTTGCTGTTATATAACTTTGATTTCTAAACGAGAGTGAAAAGCAAACAACAAAAACAAAATGGCTTCCTACTTCCTGTTTACGTGTGTACAAATAATGGCGTCTGCAGCCAGTTATGTGAAAACTCTGTCATGATGGAGAGAAACACTTGCTGTAACTACATTTATATGTCCCCAGTCTGCCTGCTAATGACAAATATAGCAAAGGACTGGGACTGGCAGCCATGTTGATCATGTGACCCAGTTACCAGCCGATCAGATCGATCACGTGGGCTGTGTGTACAGCAGTTTGTGTACCACTGGGGCTGCACAACAAACAATCGCCATCCTGATCATAGAGTTAGTGAGAGTGAGAGAGTGGGGAGGGTGCAAGGGGAGAAAGATACATACTGAGACAACTCGGTAAAGACAAATACAACTGTCTGGACATTTATCTCCTCTTGGTCCCTGAATGCGTAAATCTTCATTATGGAAACTATCAATTCCAGAACCCGCCGCTTCCCTTGCAGTCTGGTGCAGATCTAATCGAAGATGCCTGGTTTTAAATCAGTGAGGCAAGACCATCTCATTCCTCTCCCTTGTCAACCGGCAGTCACGTGACCGAAATAGAAGGGGGATAACTGCTATTGTTTCCCAGATGAAACAGTAAATGATTTATAGTTGCTTCAACCTTGGATAGTAGATAATTATAGCCTAAACTCTCCACAGAAGACCTGTTCTTTAAATGTTGCTTGACGAAATGTATTTTGAAGTTTTGTAAGTGGTAAAATCGAATTAAAGCTTTCAAATAAAGCTTAAGTGCATTAAATTCCTTTTTTCTGTTTTATCAGCAAATGGTTTGTTGAATATTTTAATAAAAATTCGCAAAGAATGATAAATGGTGCCAATGTTTCCAAGCTCCAGATAATTATTGCGAAACATCACTGTTTTGCAGACATCCGATTCATTCTTCTTGCGTCAACAGAATTTCCATCTCGTTTCCTTCCAGAATTATGTGATAAATGATCTCAGTTTTCTTGGAAAAGGAGAGTGCATCTTGCTTTTCAGATGCAGAAGCTTGAAGACGATGAAAGCAAAATAACTAAATTTCTTATTGCACTTTACCTGAAATCTCTCTGAAGGTAATATGCTAGAAATGGTAAATGAAGCAGAAGGCAATGGAAGATTCTCTCATGGCGGCGCGTCTCGAGTAATCGACGGAAAATGCACGTGAAGAAAATGTGAATAGAGACTGAATGAAGAAAACTGATAAACCTCGCGGTCTGGAACATCTTCCCGTGCTATTGAGCGACGTTGCAACGTTTCTGTTCAACCATAGCAGAATCCATCAAATAACAAACGTCTCCTCCAGCAAACCTCGAGTAATCAAGACAGAATGTGTATTGTGTGCGTGCGCGAGCGCGTGCAGTCTACTATTGAGCATCCTGAGGCGCTTCAAAGAGATTTCCATAATAGTTTGAAACTATTTTTTCTGAAATATTTTTTTAACGAGCTGTTTCGCGGCGGTGTCACACCACACTGTTTGATATGCGCATTCGTTCAACACATAATGAAATCAAAATCGTTTTTGTTTTCTTTTGTGGGGGAGAACTTCCACGCCCACACGGTATCAATATGATTTAACAAAACAAGGTTAGTAAGCTTTCAACACAGAGCAAGGAATATCTAATACAAGTATAACACAATTCACAAAATATATTCAACCACCAGTCAAATGCGTTTCTTCTAGTATAAGTAAAATAATTCCAGAATATCTTCAACCAACAGTTAAATACTCTTCATCTAAAGTCATCGAGGTATAAATTGTTCATCACAACAAAACAATAATATCCAAGCCCGGTTGCCTTGGTATCAGCCTTCTGTAACAGGTCGTTCAGTTATGGGATAGACCTTTCCATCCATCTATTTTTGATAAGAAAAACGGAAATGTTCTTACTTTGATCGAAGTCCGTAATAAAGGTTCTACCGCTAGTTCAGGTGTTAGTCGGTGGTCTGTCGACAGAACTCACAGCCAGTTGACGCGACTGCCCCCAGGTGGCGGTCCTGTACCTCCGCGATGTGTCCCGTTATGTGTCCGGCACCAGCACCATGTTACTATGTTACCCTCACGACTTCTCATGCGCAGCTCCGGCCAGCCCCGCCCCTCCTGCCCCCCATTGCCCCCTTAGTTGCTGGCACGGCGTAAAACACCATCAACCAGCCGAACCCCGTTGCTCTGTTCTCCAACACGCTTCTAATTAGACCTGAGCACGATGGCTGCTCAGTGTCGTAGAGGTACATCAGCTACCAGCGCTTGTGTCGATGTGTTCCCAGCATCCGGGTACTCTGGCAACATCAGCTACCAGACTATGTGCGGCCTCGACGGTTTGCCTTTTTTTTCAAATATCAGTAGATGTAGGCGATATAAAACTAACCTGTAAATTTCAGCCTCCAAAACCCATCCGTTAATTATTGTTATCCGCTAGCAAAGTACGCGGTTCGCACCTGAGATTTGCGAGCGCCACGCTCGACACGAGGTGAGCTTCACGAGACTCGCACGTGATGCCCAGGAAGTCGTGTGACCCTTCACCTGTGCAGCGTATGACGTGCAGGAGTTGGTAGGGGCTGATCTGAACACGTGTACTGACACGACCCCCACCCCTCTATACTCTGACCGTGACATTCACTCCCCACCTAAGAAAAACAACGAAAAAAAGTTTTTTTTCTTTCTTTCTTTCACGGCTATTAAGGAAGGACTATGCCAATCTCTGCATGCGACAAACTGTCAGCTATCTGGTGTATTGTCCCCCTAATGGTCTACCTCAATGGCAGGATTAACTCCACTACCTCACTCCAGACGAGAACAAAATCAATATCCTTTCCAAGACATAAGCTGATGAGATCATGAAAGTTACAATAAAGTAAATAAAGTTAGAATAAAATAAATATATTTTAATATTAAAAGCAACTTTTGTAGGAACCTGTCAATCCAACAAAGTGAATGAGAGAAAAGTTTATTTTTGTAGGAAAAGAATTTAGATGAATAGCACAACATTCAACGACGGTTATGTATTCTGCTATTTTGTTGTTGTTGTTTGTGTGTCGTCGTTGTCGTCGTTGTTGTTGTTGTTGTTGTTCAGGTTGCACCTTGCCTTGTATAACAGCTGCATTTTAGAGAGAGGTTCGATGCAATGTTTGTGATAAATGTAAGTATATGTATACAACGATATAAGAAAAAAAAACACACACCGTCTCCGTATGTAGTTGATGAATTTTTTTTCTGAAGTATGCAAGTATTTGTACAACTAAAAGCACACAAGCATGATTCATCAGCAATAAAAAAGATCAAAAGCTCTTTAAAATTAAAACTTTATGCCAAGAGAAAATATAATGGTATATTCACATAAAAATGTTTACCAAGAGGTCGACAAGTTCAATTTTTTTTCAAAAGACCGGTAGGCTATCTCCGTAAATATCGCTTAAAAAGGGAAGAGCTGTCTAGTTCTTATCACTCTGAAATTGGATTCCTTTCGACATCGTCAATAATTCTTCTTCCAGAAGAAAAAGCAGCTATCTTCCATTTTTATTTCTCCCTACATTGTTTCTAACTCCGGCAGCCTAGCATTACAGAGTAGGAGGTAGAGACTAGGTAACATTTATAACCCAATCATGATGTACATCCTAGATGTACAAAGTAGGAGGAGAGACTAGATCGACCCATAACCCAATGAGTATTAACTACTGGTCAAGATAAGAGATTTCAATACATCTAAGACCAGTGTTTTTGGTCATATAGCTGAATATTTTGTTTTCCACATTGATGTGATGGTGATGTCCAAAACTGGAAACTACGTCGATTCAGTGTTTCTTGTTCTGATGGCTGTTTGCCATTGCAGGACAAGCGTAAAATGAGTGGAAAATCACTGACACCAGCACAAGCAATAGAGATTACACACTCACGACTTAGGCAAACGCATTTCTGTTGCATGAATGAACACTGTTAGACATATTTTCAGATGGAATATTACTTGGCAAATGTTTTCTTGCCACGCACGTAGAGCGAAGACCACGCGACGCCAGAACCAGAAGCTCGCGGACACCTTTGTGGAGTGAATAGGATTGAGTCGCCAGTAATAAATGGCAGGGAAATAGTTAAAGAAAACTACATTGCTCTTACAGTATTATAGAAATTAGTTTAAACGCTTTCAAGGAATTTTTCAAATCCATTTTTAGGGAAATTTCCCCATAAAAAATGAAAAGTCTTTGTTAAGCCTTAAATCATGAATTTAAAAGGAATTTCTGTGAGATCATCTTGTGTTAAAGTCACCTTTCGCGGGGAAATGTTTATTCATTTATTTATGTATTAGTTTTTGTCGGTTTTTAAATCCTGATCAGGTTCATTTTTAACATTAGCCTTTATCCCAAGTTTTCTGAAAATTACATAGGACACCAATTTGCTCTGATTCTTGGAATGTGACATGAAATGGGTTTACCTTCCAGTCAGATTATATAGCGACAAGTGAGAATTATTCACCCCGAGGCTGGCATTGTTATCTCCCAAGAGAGAGGCGTTGGGAGGTGGAAGATGAGGCTTTGGTGTGGATGATCGGTGTTTTGTCGTGGGATGCTGGTGACACGCAGTTCCCGACCTTTGACCCTCGGGCAATGGAATGGTCCAGCGTCGATGTGTCCTTGTCCTGAAGTGGTGACAGATGTCTTGATGACGGCCAGTGTCTGGACCACGCCTGACCATATAGGCCTGAGTACAGCAGTGACCATCTACAGCCTCTGGGCCGTTTATCAGAAGAAACAGTCATACCTGTCTAACTCACACTTCTAATTCACCCTGTCTAATTCACAATTCTAGTTCTACCATTTAGTTTTCCTGTAAGGACAGTGTTATTAGTCGTTAGGTAACCTCTCTATTCCCAAAGTTTGCAGGGAATAAGATTGTACTTTTGTTTGTCTCTTTGTTTGTCGACAGGCAGACGGTGAGCAAAGAAAAGACAACAGTGAAGTATAGTGACTTTCATGATTTTCTTAGCCGGGCACATACTGTGAAATGTGTGACTGGCACATCTTTAGGAGATGTTCATTGAAAATACTCCAAACAGAAAATCTTGCAATCTGTTCAGTTATGACCATATTTAACAGGAGAAAGGCTCCTATGTAGTTATGTACTTTTATCCAAAGTTCTTTGCGGTACAAAGTTCAAGAAAAAGGACTTTGTTTCGTATTTCTATTTTCTCGTGTTTCATTATCTTTGTCCACTTATCGCCTGTCCCGTTGTTATGTTTTTCATCACAGCGTGTCACATTGCGTTTTGTCTTTCTACCCATCTCATTATCGTGTTTGTTATCTTGTATTAATTGTCTCATTACCCGGTCACGACACCCTGTCCCCTGTTATTTTCGGACAGGAAATGTCATGAATTCTGCAGACATTCTGCTTCCATGCCAACAGCCAGGTTAAGCTATAGTTAAGCTTATGGCGATGTTGATGGCGCTGAAGTCATTCTCGTCTTTGACAGAAAGTTCCTTACATCCTTTCCAGATAACGAAGGAATCGTAAAGACAGGGAACTCGGTTCTAGCGCTAACCCTCGGTGAAGAAATAATCTGGTCTGTCAAGCACGTGACAACCTTCTTCCCTCTGTCCTCTCCTTTCCTCGCGTCCACAATTTGTGTCAATAACAAGATTGCTGTTGGGATAGAGTGTGATATGTTGTTCATCATCCGTCTTGTAGTTATAAATACATCTCCTCTGAGTCATCATTTCACAGACAGACAGACAGGCAGACAGGCAGACAGGCAGGTACACGAAGGAGTGATAGACTTGTCCTACGGAAATACTGTTCTTATTGTTTGCCAAGAAATCAAATTTGCATCGTTCCGAGTGATTGGAAGCCCTGGAAAGCAAATAGCTGTGTGGAAGTCGATTGGTGTGAAGTCCTTCTTCACTCTGGATTTCAAGTTCTTCCAAGAGCTTCTTAAATTGATTGCGTTGGTTTCAGTTCACGTTTCAAAGTCGAAGTCTGGTTCACTGTTCTTTAAAAGCTTTTGCACATGAGATTGTTTCTTTCTGAAGACTGAGCATCTTTTCAAAACAGATTTGTGTCACCAGAAGTCACGCTACACTTTTTGTTTGTCTGCTCTTACATGATAATGTCTGATCCTGCCTTTTGCACTTTCCTCATTAATGAAAGCCTCGAGGGAGAATATAATGCTACCACACAAAAATACAACCTTTTTCCAAGCCCGAGGAAGCCAAGCATTATAAAGCTTTAGCCGGGGTCATTAGGATGGACACCTAATCGAAGCACGAAATGCTGGCTGTTTCCAGTTGTTACTTGCTTGTAAAAACTGTTTTACTAACGCTTCATTGATAATATAGCTTGCACATGCGCATTTCGGATTTTCATTTTCAACATGTTCTTCTCATTCATTGTCATGGGAGGTTTGGAGGAAGAAAGAGTTGACATGTTATTTAATTTGACAGAAACACGACCTCTGAGCTTAGGAAAAAATCTTGTTTTGTTCTCGGGTTCTGATCGTTGCTGCAAGCATTGTAAACTTTTGATTTTCATTCTTATACCAATTGTTCCATTTCTTCGTCATGGTTCAGTGTTTGTTGATAGCCTATAAAGCTGTGCGTAAAAAGCTTTACTTGAAAGGATAATCTTCTTCCTTTCCTTGCCTTATTTTGTGGCTTTTTGTGGCCAGAATGTTGAGGAGGGCAATGATCAGCATAGCTAATATGAACGCCAAACACTAGATGTACAACTTTTCTTCTTGTATTCAGCGGCACCAGGATAGCGCCCTTAGTCTGTCAATGCATCGTCTCAACTCAAACTCCCACCAACACCACTTCTTTGCGAGTTGAGGAAGGCTTTCCAGTCGATATCAGGTCTGTTGCGACTTCATCTCCGTCAATCCCGTCCTCCTACCGTCTTCCCCTCCCACTAACACCATCAACTGTCGCCTCAGATTTACACTCAGTCCTGTAGATGGCGCCTGTCCAAGCTCGGCTGTTGCCGTCTGACGTCGGTCCTGTCGTTCTATCCCTCCTGTCCTCTCATCTTCCATTATACCCATCCGGACTCCTCTCTCCTCTTTCCTCAGTCTCGCCCCTTGTCAGAGGCCAGCACCCTCTGATGTAACGATCTGACGTAGCGACAACCTCGACAATCCCTCCACGGAGCTGTCGCACTCCATGATGTAGTTCCGACACTCGCGTTTGTACTTCGCCAGGACTTGTCTTCACTTTTAATCGAGAAGTAAGAAGAGAACAGAAGGACTAGTCGAGGGACTGGGACGGATCACACCCTCGCACGTCTCAAGAGAACGCTTTGATCAACGTGTCCTTTAAAGACTTATCGACCTTCTCCCTGCTGAATTTTCGTCTATTCCCTCGGTTCCTCCCATCCTGGCTCCGTAAACTGTAGTCGCTCTCCTTGTAACTTACTGTAAATGTTCTTGCTCTGAACGTTTGCACCATCCCTACCCCTCCATAGCTGTCTCTGTTAATGTTGCTAATTAAGGTCACTCGGTACTTTCTATTCTGTTTCTCTATCTGCTGTCTGTTTGTCTGTCTCCCTCGGTCTCGATCTTATTGGCCAACGTTGACCTATTGACACAATTATTTTAGCGTCCTCAGCGTACATACCTCCTCCTCAAAATATGAAACAATGTTATCCCCGTATTGTATGTGTCAATCATGTAAAGGTCGATAAAACGAATAAAGAAGAAACTGATATTGTTTAACAATTATTCTTGCTCCTTTAACAACTAAGATAAATATGCATTTTAAAATAAAAACAAAAAATAACTAAACTCATTTCTTAATGTAAGTTTTATAAAGTCAAGCTTAACTAAACTCACAAACAAAAATGAAATAATTCACGATGTTAAGCCATCGTTTTTCCAGTAGCAAGAGCTTTCTGTGAAGTCCACAAATTCTGTGCTACGAGGGTTGAGCAGGACAAGTTGAAGATTAGTCCTGTTCACTCGATGAATGCGCCTAATGATCCAGACGACTTTTCTCTTTTGATGGAGATGGGATTCTCTCCTATTTTCTCCTTCCCGACATCCTTGTCAGGTTCGATAACTCTGCTGCTCTGGCGATTTGTATTCACAGCTCAGATCGACTCAGTCTCAGCCACAGCCACATAATGATATTGCCATCACTGACTGTCCTGGGCCTCACCACGAATAGCTGTGTCCATCATCGATGCATCAAAACACGACTTGTGTGTGTGTGTTTGTGGGCGAGAGAGAAAGAAGAAGACGACGAATAAGATGGAGAAGAAGAATGCACATTCTTTTTATTAGCTCGCACAGCTTTGCAAAAACGTACAAGTCATTTCTACTATCCTTCATGCTTGACTGCTTCAGATCGTGTTATTCAGAGGAAATGAAACTTTCTGTACTTAATATAAGTCTTTTGTGAATCCTTGCCGACTTTTCAGTTCTATCAGCGACAAAGATGTTTTGACTACCATTGACCCATGAAGCATCTTAATCCGAAATACTTTTCCTATTTGTTCGCATGAAATGTGGTTTGCAGCTTTACTTTACCTACTTATTTCAGTTGTATGCGAATCTTCTGTCAGGATGAAACCTCAAGGGATCTGTAGTTCTGCGAGAATAAAGACATCATCAAAGCAGCGACCGCGACACATCACAGAAGGCTTATGTACCCAGGGATTCGTTTCCCGGTCTTGTGCTGTCAGGTTCTCTTGCAGGAAAACATTTCTTTCATTTACGGAATATACCTCGCGATGTGGTCGAATAAAGACCACAAGGAACAGATAAATATGTCAGCTGACATTATGCTGTATGAACAGGACTGTGTCCCTCCAGATGGTGTGTGTCTGTTACTGTCGATGTGAGTAGACATGAGGCTGCTTTTTCTCTGTGCGGTGTTATCTCAATGGGAGGAGTTTTTTTTTTTTTTTACTGCAAACACCTTCATCGTTTTATTGCATACGAGGTCATTTGGGGAATTTTCATCTTGTTCTGATGAGAATAAACGGCTGGATTGAGTGAGTTACAAAATGTGTCTGTAGACTCAACCACTTAGTAGCTGAGTGCATGTCGACATCAACTTAGCGACTTCACGTTGACACCAAGAAACGAGATTTAATTTTCTCAAACGCCTTAAGACAACAGTCGAGGGACGAGAAGCTGAGAGAAGCAAAGCCCTCGAAACTGTAACATCTCATTACCCTAACTGACTTCATTACCATAGCTGACTACTCTGAAAATTCCCAATCCTTACCAGTTCCACTAAAAGAACTCAGACATTTTATCTACCACTGGCAATAGTTTACAGTCCACAGCCACAAATGACTCTAAGCCATATGAAATATAAATTTAATAACTTTTCGACCAGAAATTGGAAAATTGGACAGTTTTCAACGTCCTCTGCCTTCATCTTAAGGAAAAAATGCATCTGTTTCACGTAAACATCTCATTTGACTCGCCATCTTTCTGCCATTGGCCATCGATTGAGAAATGGACAAAATTTCGTCTGTAAGATAATGTTAAACGCTTACGAATACGCATGCTCGGAAATTTACCGAGTTCTGAAGGCGTGACTGCAGCTCTCTTTTAACACCTGACCGTAATTCCATAAATAGTTGATCTCAATGTATTGAAAATAAATAGCACTGGGCAGGCTTATTAGTGTTTTTTCCGATGTCTTATGTCTGAATTATTTCAGTTGTCATGTTTAGGACAAAGTTGATATCGCATTGCGTGATGACATGATGACAGCAGCGCACTGTGAACCTGCTCACACAGTCTGTATGTGTTGTGGTCTGTCAGGTAGCGGCGCCATCAAGTGCTACAACTGCGACAACAGAAAGTCCAACGCCTGTGGACAGAACTTCAAGTCCTACCAGTACGAGGCCACACCATGCGAGGAGGACACTAAGAAGTGTGGCAAGCAGACTCAGCTCCCAAATGCAGGTGACACACTTAGCTTCTTTTGTGTACATGTCCACGCCAGGTCCCCATTTTATTGACATACCTGAGTATTTATACCTGATTTTGCTTTCAGTTTTCAAAAGTAGTGTAACATGGAAGCTCTTGATAACATAGTAATTGATTCATTAGTGTCTAAACAAGTACCTGTCCTTGGAGTTAGGGGGAGGACATTGATAGACACAGCAGCTTCCCTCCCTAATTACTGCAGTTTTGGGTGATAGTCAGCAGGTCCTGTATAGACGACCAGTCCAGTCTTTGATGTTTGTAAGTCAGTTCTTCTGTCCACCGCGGCGTCCATCAGCCTCCACGATACCTTAAAAATAAGGATGTGAGAGAAGCAATAAGAAAAGCAAAGAAGAGAGTAAAGACAAGATAGAGTTACCTTATTTTGCCGGCGACCTTCGTCATGCCTGGCAGGGGACTAAGTCAATGACTTCCGGTTAATCTGAAAGTGGAGCATACGAGAAAAGTAGTCAGACTTAATGGCGTAAATAATCAGGACTTGTCTAATGTTTTGAATAATTGTTATGCACGGTTTGACAAGCATAATTGTTCTGGCAAGGTCATGGAAATTAATCGCTTGTTTCTGAGAACGAGATCGTCATCTCCCGTGTCTGTGTGACGATTGTTGAAGGCAGTTAATCAGATTCACAAGGACAAGATGGGATCAGTGGGCGTGTCTCGCATGGCTGTGCCAATCAGCTGGGTGGAGTGTTTTAACTTTTCTTTCAGCTTTCTGTTGATTAAAGGCCATTATTCCACCCTCTGCAAACTTTCTAACATTGTTCCACTTCCCAAGAATGATAATCCATATTGCTTTGTATCGGCATATGGTTATTATTTTAAATTGGTACTACCAACACTGGAATAATTGCTGTCATTGTCATAATTGTATTCACCCCCTCTATACAATCTGTCAATCCGAGTGTTGTCCCCTATTGTCCTCAAACAGACACATGTAAAGTTAGAGCCATTACCTTGTTCTGTGTTGCAGACGGGTGGGTAGGCGTCATTCGTAGCTGCTACCCTTTCGGCACAGTCCGCGGGATAAATGAGTCCAACGGTTGCCACATATATTACAACGAAGACGTCAACTTCACCGCCGAGTACTGCTTCTGCGACCGCGACTACTGCAACGCGGGCTACGGCGCGGTCTTCAGGCCTTCCACAGACCCTCGCTCGCGTCTCCTCACCTTGGTGGCGCTGGTGTTGGCCTTCCTGCTGCCGTCAGTGCTCACCCGACCCACCAGCTCGTCCTGTTCGTGTGCGCTGGCGAAGATAGCACAGCACGCGTTCATCAAGAGGACCGGAAGTCGCACGTACCAGAAGGAAGTGACGGCGGCCGTGACCCTCAGTGGTGCGGGCGGGACAGCCCCGCTACATACCTGTGTGCACGTGGCTTCGACAGGTGTGCACGAGGGAGGTAATCCACTGGCAGCACCTGAGAGAATGTGGAGGAAAGGACAGTCACTCCGCAGAGAGCATCACACACTCCTCGGCTTTGACGGCGAGACGCTCTCGCAAGGGGACACAATCGTGTGCTCTGGATTATTCCCCTTCACAAGTTTATGCCGTGGGTGAGAGACGTGCTGGTGTCGCGGATGGAGCCGATGCAAGCGTCCTGTCGACTGCAGTCTAAATACTACCGACAGGGTTGAACATTAATTAAGCTGTTTCTTATCATGACCCTCCGTAACACAGACCGAACTTCTGTCTCCGACAGTCGTTAACAGTAAACAACAACTAACCGTATAAAGCCCAAACATCATTTCCAAAATTTCCGTCTCGCAGAAAAAAAGATTTCAGTTTCTCTCTTTTCTTTATGACATGAGCTTTCGTTGAATGGATGTTGTTGAATGAGGTGGGAAAAAAAAGCACGATTTCTGCAACACATCTGCACCACACAATGATGCAACACGAGCCATTCACTCCTTATAACGGTTATACAACACGGTCAGTTTGTACATTGACAGATGAGATAGTGAGCCTCCATGTTTCACAAACCTTTTGGTTTCAATGAACTCTTTTCAGCTCAGCACTAAACAGTATTTGCCTTCACAGTCTTCGACTGTATAACTACACTGTGACTAATCCACATACTTCTTCACTATTTCCAAATGATGTATACAGGAAATGTATGTGAGTTACGAGCTCTCGTCGCGTATGTACTATTATATATAATGATATGTATGTAATGGTGTGTGTGTATGAGAGAGAGAGAGAAAGAGAGAGAGTACAGAGGACGAAAGAGATATGAGACTACGTAAACACAGACATCTAAGATGTCCTTAGTTTTGTCAACTTAAACGCCTTCTGCCCAACCTATGGAGGACTAATTTTCTGTCAGTAGGGAATAAGATAAAGATACAGACTATGGCCCAGCCCTGACGTTTCTCCATTTGAATACAATTGTCCTTCTCAACAGGGAAAATTTCCCAAAAGTTTGAGAAAGTTTGTCAAAGTTTGAGTGAAGGTCCCAAGAAACCAATGCTTCTCGATCCAACATTGAGACGTTGGACATCTGGTCAGCATCTTCAGCTAACCTCTGACCTGTCCTCTAAGCACGTGCGGGAGAATATCGCTGAGGTGGGAGGACTTTAAGGCACTACGGGGGGTTGAGGCTTCTGTACTTTGCCCGGTTAAGAGCAACCTTTATGAAATTCACTTTAATTTAAGAAAATCACGACATACCAGCAACAAGACTATGCACGTGTTAGCGTTAGCATCATTTTAAATGGAATAGAAAAACTGACATGTGACGACAAGAACAACCAAACCCCATCCTCTAGACACTGATGACGACGATGACGATGAGGCACTGGTCGTGCCCCTGATGTTTTCCATTAAATGAGGGTAGGATGGTCATCAGCAACCGCTGCCCTGCCCCACATCCGGTGTCTGCAAACAGCTTTTGATGGTCGTCACCATGAACGACAATGGTGTCCACTTGCGAACTAGTTGCCTTTCAGTCTCGCTGCCTTATTTTCTTTCGCGCAAGAACACGCATTTTAATGTGAACTTCCGAACCTTCTGTTTATAATATGCGACAACATCGGTTCCTTTGTTTTAGACCAGTATGTACTTATATACACGATACCCAAGAATGATATAAAGTATCTTGTAACAGGATGCTGGGAACTGAGCAGAGAGCTCTCTTACGGTATTTAATAATATTTCGCTTAATATCTATTATTAAAATATTAATAATATTTCATTTAACATTTATTAAAAAGTAGTAAAAATATTTTATTTAGTAAAGAATTTATTCTTATATTTAAAGTTATCTTAATAGAATTTAATAATATTTCATTTCATTTTATTATTCATGTGTTTGCATGTCAATCATCAAACCCCACGACAATCACAATTTCACTTTTGCAAATGCCAGTGTCATCGTAAATCTGACATCTAACAAAATGTCATGTGACAAATTGCGCGATTTAAGAATTTTTTTAATGGATCCTCTCTGAATTCCTCGCTCTGACAGGGCACGTGTATTGCACTGGTGATGTAACCGATGTAAGCTTAGACGTTCCGCTTATTGTTGTTGTTTTCTCTTTGTGGTAAACAGTAAAATCTTTCAAGTCTAACAATTTTGTTTGTTTTTGTTGATCGCTCTCTCTCTCTCTGCATCTCTTTCTTTAAACTCTTCCTCTCTATTTATCTTTCTCTTTCTTTCTCTTTCAACACACACACACACACACCTGCTTTATAATGTGAGATTGAAGTAAATATTAACATGTTTTGATGTTCATACTTGTATTTTCTTCGTCATGTAAAATATTGTTAACGCTGTTAAGGAATATAAAATGTACGATAATAATTAAATTAATATATCTGGCTACACACAGTATAACGCGACAAGTGGCACGTGCATGAAGCAATATTATGTTATCAAGCGTTTTGGTGGCGAAGGAAACCAACAAACAAACAAAAAACTGGAACAATGCGGGATTAATTCTGTTTGTTTGTTCGTTAATTTGTTGTTTTACAAATAACGCGGCTCCAATTTGCACGTGGTGTCGTCTTCGAAATCTTTTATCATCTCATGTCTTTTGATGTCAGTCTTCATCTCATCTCATCACCAACGGTTCAAGAAGCGGAAAATGTGTATAGACCTACATACTGAACACTATTTTCAGTAGTCTGTGTTTCCCATTCAAGTCAAGCAAGGAAGCCTGTCAAGGGGTTCAGCATTTGTACACAGACTACAGACTACAGACTACAGACTACAGACTACAGACTACAGACACGTGGTAGACCAATGACTTCCCATCCCTGTCCCTTGTATTCTGGATCAGGCTGTGAGGAGGTGGACCGTGGACCGAACACTACTCTCGTTTGCTCGGTTCACTTATTCTAGGCTTCGGAAAAATGGTTTGAGTTCTGAGCCTTTGACATTAAGGGAACGCTAGGGCCGAAAATTTGCATGCCTTAGCTGGAAATCTGAAAAAAGAAGAAATGAAGAAAGTAAGAAATAAAGAAAAGCAAAAAGAGAAAAAAAACTATATTAAAAAATCAAACATAAAAATCGTTGGGGATACTGAACAAAAGCTGTTTATGGTAATGTAAAGCTTTTTGCAAGAGCCGAAGAAGCGAAGTAAGAGAGAGATGCTGGCTGACTACTGACTAGGAATCGACAATGTGGAGCGCTCCAAGTGAAACTTTAAAACAGCGTAAAAAGGAAAGAAAAAATATGAATCAAACAGAAAATACAGTCAGAAAAAAAATGTATTAATGCTTTTTCGCTGATCCCCTACTTGTCTAGAAAGAGTAAAAATGAATTTTCTGGGTGCGAGCGTGTATACATCAGCGCGTGGAACTCGGGCAGGTGGGCGGAAGGGAAGATGTAAAAGCTTGTTTGATGAATGGTCAAGCAGATCTTCTCTCCATCATTTGGGGTCAATGTTATCGTGTTGTAGAAACTGTGTTGCAAAAGTAACGGATCATATTCTTTTCTAGTTCATGCAAAGTCTGATAATTTGCTCGCAATCAACATAAAAAGGTTTTAGGCAACAGTGATGAATGAGTTCTCTTTGAATTGTTTTTATTTATAGGACACGAAACGGTTCTTCCTGTACAAGAACTGCTTTTGTTTTTATTGTTTTCTGTCTTTCGGGTCTATTTTTGATTGCCCTTGCTTGCCTTCGGATGACAAGACAAGTAAAGATGTGAGCATCACCTAATAAATTGTTGGGAGGGGGAGAAGTGTGTGTGTGTGGATGTGTGAGCAAGCGCGTGCGCACTATCAAGTTTCGCTGGTGTTTTATTCTAAAAAGTTTGAGGATGTGTGTTGTAGTAAATATTTTCGCATATTGAGGTATGTTTTGTTAATCCTATTCATTTGTTATCGGGGAAAAACGTGAAACCTTTTGTTTTATAACCGCCATGACATTCCGAAACCTTGTGATTATGGAAAGACACGTGTTCTGCGGGAAAAGATTGCATCCGGTAGATGCAAAGAAAATAGAGAGAGAATAAATATTGTTTACAGATGTGGCCCTGAAATACCAGATATTCAGGCAAGCGGAAACCGAATTTTGATTAACTCGCACGTTAATCGTGTTAGGTTTCGAGTAATATTCTTCTTAAAAACAGTTCTCTTTCTTTTCTTCAGAGAGGCTAAGACAGTTTCTAGAGATAAAGAGAGAAAACATAACAGTAAGGTTGTCATATAAGCACGTAATAACACAGCAAAGACTCAAATAGAGATTAAAAACTGAATTATAATATCGTGTCCATAAACTGTATCTAGTCACAAAGAAACCTACCCTCATAAATCATCGCAAAGGGAAAATTACTGTCAAAGTAAAAAGCTCGTAGGCAAGTTTTTCCTACAATTTTCAGGAGATAAACAGATGTTGCCGATCGCTAAATGAGCAATAATATGTAAATTGCCCATTTCGAGAGCTGAAACACGCAAAACAGCTTTGTTCTTCCGAAAGTAGCTTTTGCAAGTTGAGAAACAGAGATTAAATTAACTCTAGAATTCTTGAAAATTTGATTTTTGTGCGAAATGTTGAGAAGGTACCTGGTTTCCCGTGAAAACAAAAATTCCGAGAAATATGAGACCTGATGGTAAATTTGTTTAAAACTAAAATAATAACAAATCAAAACAAATCAAATTACATGACAACAATATATAGCTCTGTGGTCTGCACATAGGAACACCTGGTTACTCAGGTAACACCTGTATCCACATGGTAAACATTGAGTGAATGGATTGGTTGTTGTTTTCTTCTCTTGTCCTCGTGAGAAAGGTTCCATTCAACCAGTTCTGTCTTTCTTATATACACACTTTTTTACATACACGCGCGACTGTACAGTCACATATATTAGATAAATCACATACAGTTAGAAATGGGATTTCAACGGCAAAACAATGGAGAAAATAAAAGATGTGTTGAACAAGGATGTCCTCCAGTTACATGTGATACCCTGTCGTGACTGGGCGGTGAATCAGCAGGGAGGGAGGCAGGTAGGGTGGAGGTTAGGGTGTTAGGTTTGAGAAAATAACCAACTTCCGAGCCCTCGTGGGCGTGCTGAGTCCGCTTTCCAGTGCAGCTTTACCTGTAACACTGTGTTAACATTCCTGTAACACTCCTGTCTTTATGTAACTGTCATGTTAACGCTCCTGTAACACTCCTGTCTCTCGTCTTCACTCTTCTGTATTCCATCGAGTGTCATCAGTACAATCTCTATTCATTTTGCTACCCTTTCTGCTGAATTATCTTATTTCTGATATAGGTGGAAACTTACCTGTTGTGTGGCATTGCTTTTATTTCTTGCTGTCAATTATACAACAAGATTTAGACTAGAAATGCCAGATGAGTATCATGGAAGCGACCTAGACCCCAGGGTGATGTGGCGACCACGCGGGTTGCTGGAGGTTGCATTAGCATCACTTACACGCTCGTGACGGCCTTTGATGTCGCCGCGCTTTGTGATATGGAGGATATCGCGGTATTAATCAGCAGAACATTGATTTTGCTGCGACTGGAGTGTGCCAAGCGAACTGCAATTTGTGTGATTTCCTCTCCCGGCTCTTACAGATGAGTGGGTCAGATGGAAGAAATAAATAGAGCTGTTCTAATATTTATGAGGTCACACGCAACTACACTCAAGCACCAAGAGAGATGTGCAGAAAAAAGCGACACTCCATTCCTGTCTTCAACCTTAATCGTTTGCACCATGAAACAGCTTTTACTGATACCATGTCTTTCTACCTTTCTCCGTCTCTCTTTCCCCACGGTCTGTCTCTCTCTCTCTTACACACAAACACACGCGCGCGCGTGTTCAAACAGAATTTCAGTTCTATCCCCTCTCCCTTTCTTAAACTTCTTTTTTATTGTATACATGCAAAGATGAGTAGACAAATTAATTCAAAGAGAAAGAACTTTCTAAAACATAAAATTTATGGTATAATAAACCATATACATGTCTTTTCAAATTGTAAATATGTAAAAGATTATTGTTTGTGATATTGATATCTACATTTTTTAATGTTTTGTGGTTGGTCGCATTGCCACTGCTTATATAATTTGTAGACATTTAACACTCTTTTTTTCACAAATTATCTTTAGTTATCTCTTTTTATTACACCGAAAGAACTGTGGCTAGCTGGCTACTTTCATTGGAATGAGAGAAGATTGGTTGCAACATTTCCTACTGCGCTCTCTCCATTTTTCTTTACTTACTGAATGTTAGCATATGGTACAATAAAATTAAGTCTATATACATATATCGGTTTATACGTTTGTACTTCGTTTTTACCCTTGTTTCCACAGGGTATTAAAATTTGGTTTTGTCAGAATCTTTCTTTTGTCGACCATTTAGTACACTTTACATCCTGGCTGTCAGGTAGCCTTTGCATTCTCCGACATTCTTCTTCATGTCCTGACCTTGTTCTGTGAGGATGAGTGTACTGCGGCTGTCTTTTGTTCTGTGTACAAGGACTGCTTGTCAATAAACGCTTTACTTTTCAAATAATCCAGCCTTTGATTGTGTCTGTGCGTGTTTGTGTGCCCACAACAGTGGTGCGTGCTCACGTGTGTGTGACAGACAGACAGACAGACAGACAGACAGACAGACAGACAGACAGACAGACAGACAGACAGACAGACAAGCAGACAGACACGCGGGCAGACAGGCAGGCAGGCAGGCAGGCGGGCAGGCAGGCAGGCAGGCAGACAGACAGACAGACAGACAGACAGACAGACAAACAGAGCAAAGGCAGGAAAAGGGAGACAGCAAAGGAGAAAGAGGGAAGCGCTCATCGATGTGAGAACAGCCTATCTGGAAATCAGGTTTCGTGTTCCTTTTGATCGACAGATTCGACAGGGTCCCAACTCGGTTAGTGCGACATGAGAAAGAAAGAAATTTAATGTAGGGACACACAAGTGGACCGCCTGCAGCCAGGAGAAGTTGCTAGGGTAGCAGTTAGAGTCCGTACAAACCACCTGGGGAGCAAACACATAAAAGGTTTTCTCACCCAGACGGAATAAAAACCGCACCAAAAAAACGTGTGTCGTCCTCGGAGGCAAATGTGGCGATAGTTGAAAATATTTTTAGACACATTTTAAATGTTAAACGATAACTTCATGTACTTTCTTTTAGACTGAATCCCTCTGTCCTCTTCCAAAGAAACATTAATTACATGACTAACGTTCTAACAGAAATGAAATTTCTAGTTCGTGTTCTTGAGTATGAAATATAAAGATAAATTTGTCTCAGTATACGATTCTAGGCACTGTAATAAAAACGGAATAGTGCAGTCAGATTGAATACATACTTTCAATATCGCCAAATAGAAAAACAAATTAATTAAAGCAGAGTATTTGAATATCTAAGATGCAGCTGTACCTTGTAACGGGCCTGTCGGTTCACCAAGGACTGGACTCACGCCAACAACCGTAACGGTTCCTGTTCAGGTCGATAAAGTTTCAAAAGTAACTTGAGTGATGAGAAATAAATAAATAGGTAACGAGAATGGAGCTTTTGTTGCATTAATGGAAAGTGATTTCACCACTAATTACACCAACGCTTAAGTGTGGTTAAAATTTTTAAGACTGTCAAGCCATTAGTGTCTAAGCGGCAAGCTAGATATTAGGAGGTTTTTTTCAACTGTCACAGTACAACTTACAGAACAGCATCATAGTATTTTCCACACCAAGTACCCAAGTGTACCTAGGTCCCTATGTGTACTCACCTACCCTTGTGTATTCATCTACTACTTTGCAAGCTGGTAGAGACAGACTTTACAGTCGAAGTCGCGGGTGTGAACTTTGCCCGGTCCTGTCCAGTAGCTGATCACCTGCTTTATCCGAGTAAACTCATTACAGTTGTAAAAGAGAAATCTTGGATCAGCCTGTCACATGGCATGACCGAGACACGTTGAGCCATTTACAGTTCTCATTGACCAATGACCTTTTACCTCTCACCCCCTTAAATATAGGAAGAGTTAAGTTTGGTTCGGGTGCTGTCTACATCTAAGAATGAAATATTGGACTCGGCAAAGAAATGAGTTTGCTCATGTATTGCAACAACGCAGGAACCAGAAAATAAAGGAGCGCGTTTCTCCTGGGGGGATAGAGAAGATCCTCCCAATTAAAGTACCCGAGGGCGTTAGCCGAGCTTCGTGTGCTGCAGGATGCACCAAGCCCTCGTGCATGCTGTGCATTACAAACAACCAGTTACAAAGTGCAGGAGAAACTTTTAAAAAGGTCAACAAGTCGACCAGGTCCAGGTCTTTACAAACAGGTGCAGCGGGCTTAATGTCAATGGACTGCTCAAGATGATTTAGAAGAGTTTTTAAGTAAAAAATCCTCTCTTTTCAAGTGCAGTTTTTGCGAGCGGTTGGCCCCAGCCTGGCTCCTCTAATGATGCCTGCTCTCTGTGGCCTGTGGCCCGTATGTGATGTACCCTGGCTTTAGTCCATCATCATCAGTGCTCGACACTCACACCCGGGCCCTTCACGTGCTGCTGCCCTCGTGTTCAGCACATTGTGTGTGGACATTGGCTTCATCGTCTTCCCATGACACACATAAGCACACAGATTCACAGTCATTAGCATCACTAAAAAAAGACAGAAATTCGCTCAGTCTATTTAAAAAGCAAGCCCTATATAATTTGTACCACACAATTAATTTCCGCCGCGTACAGAATGTAATGTATATGTTTAATAATTAGTTCGTGGGTCACATGACACAAAGCAAACACACTCCATGTGAAAATGAATCTGTGTTCTTCTTGACCGGCAGTTGTCGAGATCAGGATGACATCTCTATGAGAAATGTCACGTGCCTTTATTAACACCGCAGCTATTGATCTGGGGAGCCAATTGACCTTAGAGGTCAATGTCCACCTCTCAGCATTGAAGCTCGTAAACACCAGTCATTGCGAGTGATAAGTGTGGTGATGTACAATACCTTCACAGCGAACAGGGCGGTGCTAATGATGATGATACTACTAATAATAGTAATAAAGGTGTGATTTAGCGAGAGCACGATCATGCTTATGGAGGAGTTCTTGAGACAAGAACGAGACATGCAGACAAAGGACGGAAGGAGAAACAACTGTGCAGACAAGTACCAGAAGACAAGCATAGAAGGTGCAATTAGGAATCAAGAAAAGAACAGTAACGATTGATAGTTGCTGAAATCTTCAAAGGAAGGCAGACAGACGGACTAGTCAATAGATAACAAGAGTGAATGGGTTAGAAAAGGGACTAGAATTATGTGGATTGCTGGTGGAACAGATGCGATTTTAGTGCACGTTTTAAAGGATTTGATAGTAAGTGGCGGATATGGATAATGGGACAGTTCCAATACTTGGCAGCTCAGTATCTAACAGTCCGGGAACCATGTGCGGTTGTTCTGGTGACAAGGGTCGAGAGCACTCGGTCATCAGACGAAGAACGGAGTAGTCTGGCTTAGATGTGGAAGACGAGAAGAAATTTAGTCTGATTTAATATTGAAAAGTTTGTAAGACTCGTCTTCAGACTGACTTCCAACTTCTTTTTCGGACAACAAACAGTGACGGACATCTGGCTCATCACAAACAATGACAGATGTCAGTCTTAGACAAACTCACGAAACGGAGGTTGGGAGAGGGGTTCCCTCTAAGAAACTGTGAGCCACATACAGTTCGCTAGCTCTACAGGCATCAGATTATAAAGTTTTGTCTGCAAAATCAGTCATCGCAACTTGAGGTAGAACTATGTCACAAAGTTTTATGTAGGTGTAGACCAGCTTTGCCACAAAGTATTGATGACCGGGTTTGTGCTTCCGCGATTTAGCACTGAAGGCGACCAAATTCTTCTCAGTTTCTACAAGTGCCGCCTTGATTTATTTACAACTGTGAGCATAAAATGTTAACTATAAGTTGTGACTCTTCTAGACCAACCCTAGAAAGCACCATACTATCATACTATTACAGCGCAGAAGTCTTCGTAAATATTAAAAGGAAAACTACACAGGCTCCCTGCTAAGCACTTTTCACAACTGGAACTAAGGTTTTCGGGCCTAATGCCCATTAACCTGGAAATAAGTTTACAAACTGTCAGTAAACGACGGCTACATTTAACAGGAAACGCCTGCATACACCTACAAACTGTAAGTTTCTCACCCTCCTCACACTCCATGAAGTCAGACTCCAAGCCAATGCACGTGGAATCTCTGTTGGAACAAGGATCGAAACCTCAAAAGGAAACCCTATTTGAGGCTTAAAGAGAAAATTGCACAGATCTCTTCAAAGTAGGAAAACTCTTCAAAGTAGGAAAACTCCTCCGTGTTTTTTCCCCCCTGTCTCTGATGCTCCTGGTCTCCTGGTCTCCTGGAAGACGCAATTCCTCCAAGATGTAAACTGTAAGCGTTTAAGGAAGCCACACATTCGCCTCATTCCCCCGAACATCACAGCTGGTGTTAAACTAGAACTGCCCTCCCCTGTCCATGTTTGAGTGCTGATCCCCTGACAGCCCTACAAAGCCGCCTTTTGGCCATCTTAGCCTCACAGATTACACGGGTAAGAACTTTGCACGTGCCACTCGGCTCCCTGGCTTGAACTCAATCCTCCTACACACCTGCTTCCATCCCACGAGTTCGCTAGCTGCTCAAGCCATCAAGGATTAGAATAAAAGCGCTTAATCGTAAGCCCCGCCTCGTCACTTTCCTCGCATTCTTCTTTCCAGACCTCGTCGCTCTCAATATACAGCGGCAGTGAACGGGCGGACTTGATGGCAACATGGGGACATTGGGCAAGACGGATTGGCGGTTAAAAGGGAAGGTCTGAAAGCCAAATTGAGAGATAAATTGCACGCTGTTACTTTCATTCCTCTGCAAATTTTCTCAGACTCCTTCAACAATGTGTTATATTACATCCTTAGCTGTATGCAAATGAACCACAGCCTGTAATAAAGCCAGGCAGAACTTAGCTCTGAGGATGGACACTAGCAATTTGTTATATTTAACAAAAAAAACAAATAATGAAGAAAGTTGGCATTCATCAGCACACTCAACGACAAATGTGAAGAAATACTTTCATAAAGATTGTGCTGTGGTTTTGTGAGAGTTTGCAAGCTGCGTACTTCCACAGCTGCTTGAATTCCCTCAAACAAGTCGATGCCAGAAGAAGATTTTTTAAACTAACAGTTAATGTTACAGCAAAACATCTTAGTGTCTGAGCTGGCTGTGTAAATGATGACAGTGACATTTCTCTCCCTGTTTTAAATAGTCAACTTTACGTGCGCGTGGGTTCGTTACGCAGATAATCTTTTTATTTTTGTTCTTTTATTCGTTTAGCGGATTCACTAGCTTGTCTTCTCTCTCTTCTCACCCCTTCCCTCCCTTCACTCCTTTACTTTCTTCCTCCTGTCTTCCGCAAGGTGTCGTGCCTGGTCACGTGGTCAAACCAGACCTGCTTACGTCGCTTGACTGTTGCAAGTAAAGCTTTGTGGTGTCGAACGAGTGTAGAAACCGTGCTTCACACAAAGTCATTGGTTTTATCGTCCTTACACGAGATCCAGACCAGCCTCCGCAGGCTCTCCAATGCCCGGATTGTCCTCCCGTATCGGCAAGCAGAGGGCAGGGCGGGTACTACAAGGGATTTGTGAAGATAGTACTTTGTAGTAAATGTGGTGTTATGGTTGCCCACGACCCTGTCTAGTCTAGTCATTGCCTCTGCTGATGTTGCGATCCTGATGCAGATATGTGTCGTGGAGCTGCCATCCTTGGAGAGGGTGGCTCCCAGGCTCCCAGGCACTTAAAGCTGCTGATTTCTGCCAGACGTACCCCGTTCATGTTGATCTCTGCTTTGGTGTTGACAATAACCAGGACTTTGCTCTTATCAATGTTGGTTTGCATTCCATGTGTGTTCGAACTGCTTGCCAGTCTGTTGGTAAGTTCTTTGTTAGTAAATGTTAACATGTGTGTACGTATGCGTGCATACCAAATACGGAGAAATGTGTTTTTCATGCAGATCGTTCAGGGTCAAAATCATTAAAAGTTAAAAATCTGTAACAGACAATGAAATATAACCTCCGGTATCTTTAGACATTAACTTTAGACTTTTAAATGTAGCCCAGTATCATCCTTACTCGATGAATTTCCGAGTAAAATTATTTCTACCAGCGAGACCACAATATTTAATTCATTCTGGGAATAGAGATTTTTAAAATTAGGCTTTAAATTAGGTTTTTTTGATTCCTTCGTAAATTATTTGTTTTGTTATAAACACTTTAGCTTATGACCTAATTAGTCTTTTCCCCATCTGTGTTTTTTTAAAACTTAATTGTAAGACATTTTGTTTTACTCACAGCTAATTCTTTTGTAGACAAGACCCTCAAATGAGATACTACTCAGCTAAAAAAATAAAGTTGTACTCATATGTTTAGAATATTTAAATGCAAGTCGTAGGCACAAACTTACTAACTCATTCTCTTACCACACCTTATCAATGAAATTCAATGAGGCAATCAGTAAGCCATAATTAATCAATCACAACCAATATACATTTTTTGCCCTGATGTACTCCGGCAGACAATGAAGGAGTGACTGAGTTCAAACAAGTTCAAACGACCAAACACCATATGGTCAAAACTTGACATGAGCAGAAGTCAGTGAGATGGTGGACATCTGTAAGGTCTGCTGCGAGCATCTCAGAGGAACAATACCACACCACAGCTTCGCAGCTCCATAACAAATAGTTTATTTTAGAATGCAGTCTTCCTTTTTTTGGTTCTTTTATCTGTCCCCCTTTTTTCCAAATCGTTCTATACTTTCTTTCCTTTCTCAGCTGTCGCCACTGCACAACATGTGGGCGTGTGTGATCACCTGTCCTGCCATCAGGCCATTATTTCGTGGATCCAGACCTGTTTCACGCTTTAAATCTCACTTGATCCAAAGAGAAAAGGTCCAAACCCCAGAAGAGTGATAGGATGATAAATAATTCCTGAGTCGTGTCTGAAGACTTCTGCCAGACTATATTGACTTTCATGCCAGCCCCGCCAAATGATGGACGGATTTACCCATTCAAATTGACTTTGATGAATACACACGTTTAATAGCGTGTGGGTGGATCTCGTGTACGTGTGAGTATGTTGTGCTTTCAGTCATGTGACAGAGGGACAACAGTGTACACACAGACAGGTAGGGAGGCAGGCAGACAGACAGACATTCGCCGTAGAGATTAATCTCCGGTCTGGCTGTTAATCTGAAAAGTTAACAGTTCCTCTTGAAAATGATGTGCCGTTCCCCAGCTCCAGAATGTCGTGCTCACTGAAAGCAACTTCTGGTCTGTCTGTCTGTGTGTCTGTGTGTCTGTCTGTCTGTCTGTGTGTCTGTCTGTGTGTCTGTCTGTCTGTCTGTCTGTCTGTCTGTCTGTCTGTCTGTCTGTCTGTCTGTCTGTCTGTCTGTGAAAAGAAAGTAGAGAGAGAGAGATTGTACGTCTATTTACAACAAAGGAGAGAACCAGAGTAAATATCTGAAGATGTCTCTGCATTCCTGTACGACCTTAGCGTGTGGTGAGTGCCGGGTGTGAGCAGCACGTGCATCAGTCCTGCAGCAGCAGCCATCTGAAGCTTGTGTACAGCGTCTGTTAGCGTGACACAATGAATGGCGAGGTTGTAAGGCCGACATCTCGCCACTAGAGACCTTATAGCCCCATGATCAGCTGGTTAATGGCAGGCCATCACCGTGGTAAGTGCCACTTGCTTCCGACAGCAAATCCCTTCTTCCGCCCTAAATGTTTGCTGTAGGGATGCTGCGGCCACCGTGCATATTGTATGTTGCTACGAGACCCGACTCACGACACCTACTTCACAGGGCAGAGGTCACTCGCCCCGCCTTCTTTATTGCTGTAAACATTCAAGAAAATGCAAAAATATACACGAGTAAGAACTGGCGGGATATGTCCTGCACGACAAGCACCACAAAACAACTCTTCCAGATAATATTTCATGATTTTTACCCCAACTTTCAGTAAAACCGTTGGCATTGTATTGACGTTGTGAATAAAAGAAACAATGATTCAAGAAGCATACGTGGGTGTATTTGAAACAAGCCAAACAATTTTTTTACTGAAGTAACCTACAGTTTTGTGATATTCACTTCAATCAACTACAAATAAACAAATATACACCACACTGGTATTTTTTGAGTATTATTTCAGGTAAAATTTAAATCTTTTGCATGAAGTATTCAGCTTATTCGCGTGAAGGACTCATGGAAACTCTGTGCCTGTGTGGGAGAGAGATAATGGTGAATCATTCAGCATGTACAGATAATATCATAAACACCAAGAAGAGAAGCATGCTGTTGTAATTTCAACATTATTCTGAAAGGACTCAAAGCACTGAATTTTCGCATAATAACCGAGTTTCTGTTCGCGTATCCTTCCGGTTGTAGGAAAGGAAACACGCCAAAGTATTCGTGATGTATCTGGACACCTCACCCCTCACCTGTTTAACCCGCTAATAAAGAAGCTTGACTGGTTTCTCTAACTACCTGCGGTTCCTCAGGGCCGTTTCTCGGTGGAGATTGCCAATGGCTTCTAGATAATTTGTCAAGCTGTCGTCCTTCTTCCACCGTCTAAAATAAAACAGCAAATGTTCCAAACTGGACAGGTCAGGTCAGCTGGCTGGCTTCCTCGTAATCCAAACACCTTTTGTGAGGGCGTCAAGCCTTTCATGTCGGAATTATGCCCACAGTTATTCCCGTTGTTCCTTTTAAGTCTGAAAAATAGAGATTGAGCAACTTCTGGAACAATTGCTTGCTTTTTTTTATTGATTGCTAAGAACTCGATAAAGAAGGTTGACTGCATTGATAGAAAAATCTGGACAAATAAGGTTGATTGCTCCACCAAAAAACGATGTTATGAAAGGAAATTTTTTAATGTCACACGGACTGGATTTTTTCCCGATGTATTTCGAGATGCGTTTATGTGATTTTGACTTGTAAAGAGGACAGGTTTCTGGAGTAACGAAGATTCTGATGCGCATAAGAAACACAAAATTCTGTATTATTTGTGTGGCTACTACAGTTTCATAGAATGTAGAAAACGAACTGAAGCAACTGAAGTGGTTTTACTTCGGCTGGAAGAGCCGTTAGAGAAATGTTTTCGGATGTCCCCAAGACAGCCTTTCCTCAATAAAGTAAAGCTGCAATGATGTTAGGACTTTCTTTATAAGATTCGGTTTTACAATTAGAAATGCCTAAGTGACTACTCCAATGCTTTCAGATCATAAATGGCTGCTCCACCTTCTACTCTCATGATACTGGATATGATGCAGCAGTCGCCTCTGTGTGTGTGGATGTGTGTTCTCTAAATATATTTCTTCGTCCCCATCCTAACAAATGATTTGAGTCATAACCCAAAATAGTTCATCAAAATCATTAATAAAAAATTGATATCGTCAAATAAAAATTCCACATACAATCATGTAAATCCGAAATTACTGCATGATCACTTTGATGATTTCAAATAATTAGATATAAAATTGAATATGCAACGTGCTTAACAAGCCACTGAGTTAAGCGAAATATAACCATTTAAGTTCATTAGGTGCTTTGTACACCAGTAATACTTTCCCCATTTATACAATTATAGACTTTTGTCCCAGAAACTGCACTGTGTTCTTTGAAATAGATGAGCTAGGAGTTTCTTTTTCTTTGTATGTTTTCTCTAGAATAGACCCATGATCGTCTCAAGGTACGATTACAATAGTCCCTTATAACTACCCTTTACCATTCCACTCTAGTCCGACTCCTTGGAACTAGAAGACAGACAAACCTCTCCATACAGACGACCATTACCATTTATTCCAAGTAGTCCTCCTGCGCATTCGCCTTGCATGTTAGAAACACACTTTATTCAATAACTGTCATTACTGACAGTCCTTGTGTTAAGAAACTCTAAACTTATCGAATCAGGGGACATGTGTGAAATTTATTAATCGGGGAATGCAGCGACGATAGACGGCGTCCATTGCTTTTAATCGAGTCAAATCACACCGTCTCCAGTGAGGAGGCCGCGGACACCTGATGCAGACAACGGAATGTTTTTTGCCTCTCCTCGCCATTCGTCTGGTGTCTCGTTCGCCCATGTCTGGCCAGTCCGCGGCATTTCTCCACAGAGGGAAACTGATATAAACGAGTTCATGAGAGGCACCCGCGCGGTGAAGATGACTGGGCGACATTTAGAGGAGAGAAAATCAAATGTGCGTAACGGCTGGTCCGTCTGATCGTCTCGCGGGCTCGGCACGCCATGTTGCTTCTTGAGGTCATCTGATTTCATCTCCTCCGACTGTACCACCCTCCTACCCAGGGACTGCTTGTTTGTGAAAGACCCCAGATGCAGGTTTATCATGATGATTATTGATAGATGTATCAGCACTCATTCATCCATTAATCTGCAGATAAAATTGTTATCATTTAAAAACTTTATAAAGAAACTTTAGAAGTTTGCTAGGCACAATCCGGCATTGGGGAAGGAGATAACAGCTTTAAGTTTTAACCTAAACAGCTTTAACGTGCTGATGTATTGTCTTTTCTGCTTTTCTTAACCGTCAAAATCTGGTTCCTTCACACGATCAAGTTTATGCAAACGAGCGTATTATAATGCTTGCGATAGAAAATCTTTGTAAAACTCGTGCTGAATTTCCTGAAAGAAAAAAAGGAACAAACGAGAGAAAGAAAAATGAAAAGAAAACATAAAATTCTTTGTGTAAATGTCTAAATAAATGTCCAGAATTCCTTGCCATTGTTATTCATATTTTTACAGGGAAGCGAGGAGCTGTTAAAGAAATATTGGTAACAGGAATTGCTGCTTAGTTCGTCACACATTCAGATATTTGTCAAACCGTATTAATTGCAAATAACCGTTCAATACCAGATGAAAGTGAAAAATGAAAGAAAGGCAGTAAACATCAAAGGCTTTATAACGGGTAAAAAAATGGAATACCTCCGCAATCGTAAATCGATGTAGTTCGCATCCGAACTCGGCAGGGTTAAGGAAAAGAACACTGAAAACGGATGGAGTTGCGTGTGTCTGTGCATGTGTTTAAATGGTTGAGAGAGAGAAAGAAAGAGTGAGTGTGAGAGACATACAGACCGTCTGTCTAGTAATGTAAAGATTCTCTGGCAGTAGACCTTAAGAAAGAAACTTGAGCCCCACTCCTTCGCACCCTTTCCCCGTGCCGACTATTAAAGTTGGAGACAATATTTCATGAGTGCACGCCATGCTGCAAACATGGCCTCCCCATCTTTATTACACAGCAGACGACAAACAGCAAGTAGCAGGCAAGTCTAGCGCCGCGGGCGAGCGGGTTCTTGCCTGTGGAAATAGCCGCCTGCGGGTTGTAAACTAGGAAACAGAGCCACGCAACAATTAGAGTCCTGACGGCCCCGCCGCCCTCCTAACGACACCCTTGGATTTCTTGTTTTTCTGCAGCCACGAGGTGAGCAGAAAGGGTGGCCCGAGGACAAGAGGTGGCTCCGGGGATGTCAGCTCTCTTTTCTGCCAGAGTCTTTTTAAATTTCCTGACAGTTCTTCGTAATTTAGCTGTGTACACACACGTTCTCTAGGTAATGGCTTTATGGAAGAGGTCGTGCGCTGGTCAGAACTAAATTTCTATGTTTTACTGATTTTCGAGTTCTTTGCAATTCTGTGGTTTATCCACAACCCACCCACTTTCACTCCACGTTTCTCAAATATTTCCTTGGGACTTGCAGGACCGTTCCCGTGAGGGAGGGGAGTACACATCAAAACTGCAATAAAATGCGTGCAGTGGTGTCTGCGACACGACTTCTGCTCTCGCCATCCACACGGGACGAGAAGTGCGAACAGTCTGCTCATCTAGAGATGGCAATCCATGTTTATGGGAGGCCATCCGTACAATAAAACAGGGTTACATGTTTTTTTTTTCCTTGGAAATATGAAATGTACAGATGTAACTGGTGTGTTGAATATTTTAATGGACCAAGGAATATGTAATTTTAAGATTTGTAAAACAACAGGAATAAGATGTTAATAAATCTTTCCATTTGCTTTTATACGCATCTTTATTTCATTTGTCAATAAATCTTTCCGTCGACATCTTTTATTTGACATACATTTGTCACAAATCATTCCTCTTTGTGATAAAGGAGTAGTTTGAGATTCGATGAAATAAAGAAATTTTTAACCAGTGTTTTCCCCTCAAGACTTATGAGCACCCAAGCGTGTCTTTATTAACTGGTGTAACTACACGTCCCTATATCCGAATGTGTGCAGACATTTTGTAAGCAATCAGTATTTCTGGGTTTTTCAATGGTATGTCAGCCCACCTTAAAGTTGGCAACAACTTTCTGGACCTGCTGCCAAGAAATGGCAAGCAGTGGCGTTAGAGTCAAGGAGTGCAGTGGGCACGCATCCTTTATTATGATTTTTTTTAAGTCAGCTTTTACGGCACACACGAAAGCTCGGCGTCCTGGAAGCAAGCATGAGTATTTTATTGGTCCACTAACACCCTCCCCTCCCTCCCCAGCGACATTACAGTGTGAGCAGTGTTCACAGGGCAGTGGGTTTTACAACCTCTGTGCGCAGGAAGCGGAGTCTTCATCCTCGCGTACCGTAAAGGCGGAGGGAAAACCTTTAAGACTCGTCAGCCGGAACAACCGCAGTCTCCTGCTTACACCTTCGGCAGGCATCCTCAGCCAGACATGTTTACTGGTTCCTGTGATTAAAATGGAGACGCGTCTGGGTGGACGCAATATATATAAACTTCACTGGCTTCCCAACAAAAGTTATTAAGTATAAACAGATATATTTGTGTTCTCGAGCGGTACCCATCCTCATTCAAAAGAAGAAAACAAAGTTAAATGAAAGCAGTAGTTTATTCACCCACACAGAAAGGGAAACAGTTTACAGACTAACAGAAAAACACAGACAAGCACGAAGTGCACACACACAAAGTTTGTACTGCATGCATAAATTAGCAGAATAGGTCAACACACATTTTTTAAAAATCAGTTAAAAAAAGAATTTTTTTGTAAAGAAACTAAGAACATACAGATGGACAGATGTGCCCATGAATATTTTGTCTGAACTACATATACGTCAGAAATTATGATCTATTCCGTGCGAAAACAACACCTTTACTGAGCACACGGAGGATTCTGGTTAGGGACAGGGACGAGGAATATTGGCAATTGTAACAGTGAACATTTGCATAACATTAAATCTCCGAAACCAGGCTCAAAGCGCTCTACATATACAAAAAAAAAACAACAACAACAAAAAAAAAAAAAACACACACACACACACACGACAGAGCGAAGAACACGAACACACAAGTAGATAACACTGAGAAGTGATGGAGGACACAGGGAAGTTTGTAATACATTCCTTTTTGTCTTTATTATCCTAGTTATTTATTTATTTCACTCACCCTCCTCCCCTTCGTAATCCTATAATCCAAATTAAGTAAATATTGCAAATAAATTTGGTTTCTATCCCAGCAAAATGCTTAATGGTCTTTTTTCTGTGTGTTATCTTTTCTCATCAAGATATCGTCTAATAAGCGCATAACTCGTGTGATGCCACCGATCCCAGGATTTGCACAACCTGCACTTCAGCAAGGACTGTCGACTAGACTTTTCTCTGCATCCGAACTCTGGGAATCCGAGCTCCCTGCCCTCAGCTCGACACATTTTTATACCTCCTCCCCTCAGCCCTTACTACACCTTGTCTACCCTTGCAACCCGTCGTTGTAGGCGATTCGCACGCAAGTTCCGAGTCAGCAGGCTGCCTACAAAGTGGCACTTAGAGACTGGCCTAACTCGCAATAAAGGGACTGCACTCGGGACCGCTACTTGCCAGTTGTCTCCCTGACGACGAATTGGGCTCTTCTGAACGCTGTTAACGAGTGTCGTGGGAGTCCCAGCGGCCGCCAAGGCCGTCCAAACCTGTCCGGCTCGGTTTTCAAGTGGTGGGCCCCTGGAGACCGATAACCGAGGCGTGGGTGATGAATAGGTCGTCGTTCAAGTTGGCAGACGATACGTGGCGGCAATGGCGATGTCTTCGGTCAATAGAGCGATCATAGACACCGTCCAGTTCACGTACATGTTTGTTTACAATGCGAGCAAAAGGAAAAACATGCAGCAGCGGCAGGAGCAGCAGCAGCAACAACAACAACAACAACACCACAGCAAGTTCGTTGATGTCCTGAAAAGTGAGTGTGAGCTGGCGAGTACGTTCACGAAGATACATCGCCCTACACAAAGCTTCCTCTACAATCAATTAACAAATGATGAATATGACACTTTCAACTGCTGGATAACATTGAAAATAGCTAGCAACCATTTCAACTTTCTTACCTTCTATACAAAACTGTTGAGAAGTTACTGAGTTATATACACAAGGGGGCAGTTGATCAACAGCATAGGAAAGTGACCCTGCAGGATGCTTATCATGCCTTAATATTTCAGAAAAAGTCAACTTAACCTTAGAAAAATCTAATCACCCATGCACTTAGAAAACTGCAATTATAATCATTAGAAAAAACATGTAATTGTTAGGTGTGGAATGCTAACAAAATAAGCATAAGGAGAAGAAATTTAAAAAAAAAAAACGGAAAAAGTCCCTAATATATGACTCTCCAGCGCATTGTTTTTCGTGCTGCATATAAGTCATCCAAGACCCGAAATGGTGAGACAATGAGACCTAGGAACAAAGGAAGCTGACATGAGCCATCAAGTCACGTGCCGGCTTTACTCGCAATGTTGCCCTGTTACCAAACACACAACAGTCAAGTTGTCCAGTTAGTGAAAGGACATCCAGACAACAAGTCTTCTACTATTTAACTACACTTTTACTGCACTTAAATAAGCTTACATCTAATGTTCTTGATAACACTACCCCTTACGGTTCTTCAATATCTATTTCTCTCCTCCCACCCCATTACAAACCTCACTTACATCAGAAACACGTAACACTCGCCAACATTCTGTGGGCTGGCCTCCAGTAACGATTGGCACTTAGTTTACATCTGTTGCTTTTTTAGCCACAAACACGAAGTCTACAGAATGCACCTACCCAAAGCTTCTCATTTTTGCACGCGGCATTTAGCCGTTATTCTGGTCAGACCAGACCCTCCTCTTGCAAGCAAGCGTGAAAAAAAGCTTCTGCCCCATCTACTACGGGCACCTGTCGATTCAACCATTTACCAGTTCGACCAAGATTCTTAGCTGACCACCACCGAGAAGAGAAGTTATTGTTCAGTCATGTCATATGTTGCTCATTGTATGTGAAGAAAGCCAAAAGATATTTTTTCTATACAAATTACTCATGCGATATCAGTTGATCAGGCGCTACTGCATCAAATAAAAAAGACAAACGCTGCTCCACGTCGGTTTATCGTTCTAAACTGCATTCTCCTGATGCTCCCCTAATGCAAAATCGCCTGTCGATGGAAGCACGTTTTCCTCGCAAATTCCTCAACAACAAATCGGTCAAAGAGCCTTTCCTACCTGAGGTATTGTCAACTTGGCTTTAGAACAACACGTTTCAGAACTAATGATGCTTTTTTGTCGGTAGATTCAACTGCTACTTACGTAACTTTAAGTGAGACATAAAAATCCCCCACAAAACTAAACAAAGTCGATACTAAAGAGACGACATGTCTGCAGCCAAACTCTCACCACTTGGGTCATTAAACAGGTCTTGTATACAAGTTCAGAGACACATCCTTAAGTGGACAGAGAGCAGTCAAGTAAAAACACCGGCGTTCGATGAAGACGCCGGAATGGCGCCAGCCGCCAGGGAACACGTGTGAACGTCGACAGCAGCAGGGTGGCCCATCGAACCGAACAGGCGATTGCTTACGATTCGTTCCAACTATATTTCCATTTATTCCGTATACCAGACCCTTCCGCTTTTTTAATGTCAACAGACTGCACCCTCCTCATAAAATGCAAACTTTAAAAGTGTCTATTCCCTGCAAAGCATGCGTAAAAGCGTACGTAGCCAGACTCTCCTCATTTTTGTCAAATATTGTAAAAACAAAGTTATTATTATAATCAGACCCTCCACGTCTTGCGACTATGAAAACAATTAAACGCTTGTCCAGACCTGTGCCGTTGTTTTCAACTGACCATCTCGTTGACAACAAGTAGGAAAAAAAGTAAACAAATTAATAATAACCACAGGGCTGAGGCCAGGGCGCCACCTTCCTGCTTGACAGCAATAGCATTGATGTGTCCGTCTGCAAAAGCTGACAAAAAACTCCTGGTCAAAAGCTGTCTCAACAGATCGCAGTGAGATACATGGGATCTCTACTAAGTACGATAGTCCGACCGAAAACTATAGGTCGTTTACGAGTAATTTCTCGCCTTCATAGCGCACTAACCGCCACAAACCTTAACCTAGAACCTTTGGCTACCTGTAAGCTACCCGCAGAGTCAATGGAACAACACGAGGGATCGCGAATTGACATCGTTTATGGTCAGAGCTACAATTAATGAGTTCCAATCACCTGCCGATCCCTAGCGTTCCTCCCTCGGTCTGCAAGACGCCGTCGCGACACGAGCGTGCAGTCGACCAAGGCTCGCGTTCACGGGAGGGGCCCCTGTCGACCACGTGAGTCTCACGCCGAGCGAGCGCTGTCGCTTTTACACCAATTCTCGGCGGCTGCATCACTCTTCCCACAAGAAGTTGTCACATCCACTTTTCACACTATATCAAGAAGGCCATAACAAACAACAGCTTCTGAAGTATAAAACACTATATTTACTTTCCCACAGTAAAAATCAAACCAAACAAACGATCGCTCGACCATTCCTTCCAACTTTTTCATTCACGGCTTTATCTTTTTGACCAGGTGTTGGATACAAAGATATAATTATATATATGGTGCTCCCAAGCACGATACTTAAATCCAGCACCGACTGCAAGACATTTAACCATTGCGCTATCAATCGCCTCATTGCACACATCATTTGAAAAATGTTAACAGTTACAATTACATAGCATATATATTGTGTTTGTTCTTATTTTATTGTATAATTTTCAATCAACAGCGTCGCCAGTTGGGGCTGAAGGGCAACATATCAACGCAACATTTCCTGGCAGCGCCCTAAAATCCCTATTAACTTTTCGCTTCCCTGTATTTGTCAGGGTTGTAGCCACATTGCAAGCCTGAAGCCGGACATGAGATATAAATCACGTTCGGCAGAGGACACCACGAAGTTTGCGTCCATTCTCAGGAGGAACTAAGCCAACGAGTGCTTTTAACAAAAAAAAAAAAAGGTTTTAGAGTAGTTTCCCTTTCTTCACTGTTTACAAATGGCGTCCTTGCCTCGAGTGTGCCTTCAATTGTGGGAGTTCGTTTGTTCCCATGTGAACATTTTACGGAAACCGGCCTGCTAAATCAAACTAGAGGTCAGTTACATGGTACAAACACAGTCTAACGTATGTCACGTGCTCGCTCATCAACCGTTGGCCTGAAAAGTATTCAATGGAATTAAAATATATAAAAATAGACATCAAATTATGTTACCATATTCGTTGCAAACGCGTTTGCGTTCGTCGTTGTGTGCGTGCGAAATACATCAAATTTACCCTAAAAATATCATCTGATTTGAATCTGAATGATTTACTGAGCGAATATGAACGTCTTAAATCTATTGTTAATTTCTCATTCCACATTTCCCTTATTTCAGTCATGCATAGTACATCAGGGATACACATCTGTGACTGTTTCTGTGACAGCCTATATAAGCGTTCACTGACACATGCTACATTCATAGTCACCTGGAAGGCAGGCAGAGAGCAAACTCTAATTACTTTGAAAAAAAAAAGACAGAACAAAAAGCCTCCCCATGGCTGGTCACACTGACTGTGTACCTCAGTGGCAAGTGGTTGGGCATGTAAATGAACTTAAAAACCGTCAGTGTCGAAGGTATGTCCTGTACTTTTACTGAAAATGCTAAAGCACCCAAATATACCTTACTCAATGTTAACTATTTTTTTTTATTAATGGTGATTATTATAATAAATTGTCAAACTTTTCTATTAATTATAGCAATTATTTATTTGCTTATTATATGCTGTACCACAGTAAAAAAATGAAAAGTTGTAAATTATCATTCAGATTAGTACTATACAGAAATTTAATTATGATTACTTATTTTAATTCCATTGATGAGAAGAACCAAAGGGGATATTTACCTTTTTATTCAGTGCTTGTACCTTTTAAAATAACTGATAAAAAGTGCACATTTGTGGGTAAGTAAAGTTGGGGATGGATATGTGTATCTGCATTCACATGTTCATATGCAGGAATATAATATCATGCAATGTCTTCACAAATATTTAAAAAGTAAATTCAACTTTATGGAAAGTATAACCTGTGTAACTGTTTTAATTATAAAATGCTTTTTTTGCTGAAATAATTAGCACTTTTTTAATTTCCTTTTTTTTCAGACTTTACACAGCCAGTGGTATTGACCTTGCATTGTTCTGTGTAAAACAAGAACAATTTTACATTACAGGTGCAGCCTGTCCCCATGCAAGTGTGTAGTGCTCTTGATCTTTATTTATTGCTGTTTTTCAGATTTTGAGTTCTTGTGCACACAAGATAATAAATGCAGTGAAATTTAGTTGTTACTGCATATGTCAAAATAGAAGTAACATACCTGTGTGTGTGTGTGCATTTGTTTAATATGTTACATGTTTTAAAATGAGTGAAAATTATATACCAGCTGATGTTTAAAGCAAATGTTGACCAAATGGGAGATAACCATTATACAAGTAGGAAAGATGGTGTTTTTATCTCTTGAAAATGCAACTGCTGTTGATCATTGGTATGGCAGCCTTTTAACTGTTAAGAAAATACACTTCTTTTATTTATCTTCAGAATTTTTTGTGTATTACAAAAAAGAAAAAGAGGTAACTGCAATATTGATTTGCATGATTTGCAAGACTGTGTCCTCTGTACATCTTTTATTCTATAGTACTTTAAACCTTTGTGATGGATAGATTGATGAGTTTTTGAACCATTTCTAAAACTTGCTATTTATAGCAGCAAATTTGATCTGGATTTCAGGAGGACCACTGGACCAAGGTGACATTGAGGATATAGGAGGTGACCCTCATGTTGTGTGCCCACTTCACTTCTATACCTTTGATCTGCAAACTGGCCAATCATCATCAGGTTTGAAGGTAATGGATTATGTTATCATGTTAAGTCATGAAGTGGATGTGATAAGAAACTGAAATTTTATATATTTAAGGAAGTGCTTCAAAAGATATTGACAAAGAGAAATTTGTGCATAAGATGTTCTTTTATAATCAAGTTATAAATCCATGCATAAAATTTCAATATCTTGTGCCATTTTGATTTTTTTTTAGGCAGCTTTCAAATATTTGAGTACATGAGGCCTTATAACTTGATATGCAGTATTTTAACAAAACATGTGCTAGATGCCTATCAGTTTATTTTCTTTTTTTGACTTATGTGAACTTTCTTGTCTCTGTAGGTAGATACATTTGTGACAGATGTGAGAGATAATCAGTTGTACGTTCTACATTCAGAGGCTGTTTCTGTTAAACCGCTGAAGAAGTCACCGCGTAGTGATTAGTACTGCTCCTTTTCTTTTTATATGGAATTTTTAATGTTTAGATATAGTGCTTGCTACACTCTTTTTTCCTTGATTGCTCAGATTAAAAGTTTTGCTGCTGCTGTTGCAAGGTTTGATATTAAATGATTAGTATTGTGCCCTAAGACCTGGTGCAGTTTATTGATCTCCATATCAAGTTAATTATAAAAATTTCAAATGTGCAATACATTTCCCATTAAAATACTCTATGTTAAATAACCTTGAAATGTCTTTAAGAGATCCTCCATTTTTCACCAAGTACTCTCTTGCTTAAATAAGTAGATAATGCATATTATTTTTCACAGAAAAATTATTTGTTTTCTATATTTTACTCTAGTCTGATTTATACAAACTTTTTCAAAGCAGACATGTCACAGATTATTTACATTGTTATGTTCTGAAAAGCCAAATTTTTTTACTTGGGACATTCATCTTTTGTGTCGATCTTCACCTGTTATTATAAAAACTCTAATTTTTATAAATAGTGAAAACCCAATATGGAAAATGATTTGTTTCACAATAGTAAAGAAGAACACTTGTATATGTCATCATCTGACATGCAGTCCATTCATTGCTCACTTATAGCTTTTCAGCTGTCTCCACTGGTTAAAAAAAATAAAATAAAGGGTGTTACAGGGCCTAAAATATGTCAGCGACATTAGTATCACATAATTGATGAAAAACAAACAAGTCATAATAAGCACAATGCATAAAATACATCCACCATATTCTGCATTACAAAATTATCAATTGTAATGTGTATTTAGAAAAATATCTTTAAAAAGTCAGTGACTTAGGAAAGACAAATATCATAAATCACTACCTTGTAATTAATAATAAATAATAACATATTTATATAGCCCCTTTTTTTAACACCAGCCAGTCTCAAAGTTCTTAGCATGCAGGCACATGCAATGCTAGATGAAAATACAAGATATCACACGTTGGCCAATTATGTATATGAAAGGTGAAAGAGGAAACCCAAGTACTACGTCCCCCCCCCACCAAAAAAAAAAAAAAAACCCAACAAAATCTAACCCACTGACAGCGCTCTAAACAGGTGTCACATCCTAAGAAAGGTATGTCAGAGCCACGATAGGAATCCACAACACCCAGGTCTCACTGTCACCACCAACCGACTACACTGCAAAACTAAATAGCCCATGGACATGCAAGATTATGATTGCATCATCCTGACAGTTTTGGCTGTTTGCAGCGTGATGATTTGACATCACATCATATATTTCATCATTCCACTGCTGTTGCCAGTTATTTTATGTCTTTACTAGAATCACTGCAATGTTAACTATGTATTCTTATTGATGTATAAGTAATTATTATTAGCATTATCCTTGGTAGGACAATTTTGGCTCATGATGTATCTATCCTTGGTTTAATAGCTGCAGAATGATTGTGCACTATTTATAGTTAAATAAAAATTTTCACCTTTTTGGCATGTGTATCAGTGGTCTTAATCAAGAAGAAGTTAAAAAAAAATCCATAACAAAAGTAAATTTTCTCATTAACTTGTGTTTTAATCTCTTTTGCTAAAAATAAGTCTTTTGTAAATAATGTTCTAGTTTGTATATTTTTTAAGAATGCCGCTGCTTAACACTAAAGGAAAGGTGAACCAGAATGGAAATTGTCTGTTTATTTTTATTTTTTGTGAACACACAGTTCATATTCAAACATCACAAAAATATAGCTGCATACTACTTGCAAATCAAGCCATCCCAACATCTACCTTGCAAAAATGGGCTCGTACAGAGCAAATGTTCATCTATTATGGCTCACCACAGCCGAAAATCATCACCAACACTGAATCACTTACACACACACATTTTTCATTTCTTTTCACTGTGCACACATTTACTGGCATTGGATCAAGGTCATACAAGACGACCTCATTACCTGAATTGCACAAAATCTGTTCCAACATTTACAAGTGCACTGACAGGCTGTAATAAATTTATGAAGTTAATCGCTTATGATTTCAATAAGAAATTGCACATTATGTACACACCCTGAGGCACAACTTTCTAACTCAGTTGCTTTAAATTATATCAGCAACTGTTCAGTCTGGGTACTAGTACTGAGAGTACTACATAATAGCCAAAAGATTAACATTTTAAAGATTAACTTGAATGTATTTAAAAATTTTTACAAAAACAGTTTTTAGGCTTTTGATAAGCTGCAACATACATAACAAAAGATAAAGGGTGTATGTTACTAAAGAGGACAGAAAAAAATATTTATCTTCCCTCTCTATGCATCTACATAGAGCAAGCATTTGTCATTTCAGAATCTGGTTACCTTGACTAGCTACCAACTAGTGCACACAAAAAAAGTTATTTCAAACAACTACTGTCTAGAACAGAAATTCAGCAGCCCTCAATATCTTGTCACAGATCTACTTCTCAATGTACTCCTGTTCCATCAGTACAGAGTTCTGACCTTATGGCAGAACAAGACAATTTTGTTACGAATGTCAGTATTTATAGAGTGCCAAGTCTCAAATCAAGTTTGCTTCAGTTCTAATTTTTTAAGAACTTCTTAAGTGTGACCCTTCTTTTAGGCCAGTGTGAGTGTTACACAAAGTGGGCCATTATCAAATTCTTTACCATTTGTTGGACTTGCATACAGATCTTAGTTATGTGTTGCATAGAAGCAGTCAGGATTGATGATGAGTTATAGCACATGACTAAGTTGTACATTATTGTTTAAAATATCATCACTACCCACATTCCACCTAGCTTCACCAACTGTTTAGCAAGCTTAACTGTTTATGAGGACTACAAAACTTTAAATAGTTTGCTTCTGTGTCTTCTAGCCTGACCCCTGTGATTATTTAATGGCAGCCGTGACTACCAGCTCTTAATAATACAAAACTAGTGCTCTTAAATATCATTTTCATTAGCTCTACCTGTTGTAAATCATATGACATTATGTAAACAGATACATTTTAGAGGTGAATGTTACATAGTGAGATGTTCATCCTCTTTGTTAAGTGATGTTTCATATATGTTGAATGAATGCAAACACACAAAAGTAAAAAAGCTAAAGAAAATCCCACTAGTAATTTGAAGGGATGAAGAAGTGTTTTCTTCTAGCAGTTATTACAGACCACATTGCAATAAAAGGAGTGTGATATCAAAAAACGTAACACTCATCTTTTCTGCAAAAATCTAAAGGCACTCTGGCAGTAATGCCAGCAGTTGACAATGCCCTAAACAATTTCTACATAATGGTGAAAAAAAATATAGTGTGCAGGCACTTAAATGGTTAAAGAGCAAACAATGTAAGTTATCAGGCAGTAAAAGGAATATTGCAGTTAAGAGAATTATATTTTCAGACAACAAATAAGGCAGTAGCGCAATATGTAAAGACAGAACTCCTAAAATTTGTATGGGAGAAACGTAAGATGTGTAAAAAATATTAATATAGTAATACAGCAGATTTTCAGGTCAGGTACAGAAAAGGCAAAGAGTTGCAGTTGAGACTTGAAATAATAGATAACATGAAATAATGAGAAAGACTTCTGCAATAATCCAGCTTCTGGTAGACTCTAAGCACAGATAGCAAGCACGAAGAAAGCCACGTTGGTGTTGCACTCATCAGGAGCTCTTATAAAAGGGCCTAATTTTATTATTCTTACCTGCAGTCTGCAGTCCTCCATGGCAGAGCGATTTTTTTTTTAAGGGTAAACTACAATAATCTCAAAAGTTTTGAAGATTTTTTTTTCATGACTTCTAAGACTGCTTGCTTATAATATGCAATACACAGATTAAATGACTAGTGCATTACAAAGTAACTCCATAAATCAGCATAACAAAAGGCATTCACCAAAACCACTTCCAATAAAACAAATACATTAATACAAATGCATTCCAAATTATTTTCCAGCCTGTTCAAACTCAGACATCATAAGGATGGGGTGAAGCATGTTAATTGCAATCCTGGGTCAGACATGTTTTCAGATGTTTTTCAATCCTGGGTCAGAAAGCCATCTAAAAATAAATAAACAAAATGAAAAAAGCCAGTGACCATAGGCAGTACAGATTTCTTATAATTCGTAAATATACCATATGCAAAAAAAGGTCAACATTGTGTCAGCCTATTGTTTACCAACGATGACAAATCTATTATTTTCCCCCCAAAATAGAATGTGTTTATACTATTACCAGTAAGAAATGCCGTGTCAATAATATTACTCCTCCTTCATTTGATTTCTGCATCACAGTCTGCTTATCAGCCTTTTCGTAGCACTGAGACTGCCCTGCTTAAGGTGACAAACATTTTGTCTGCTCTGGACAGAGGTGATATCATTTCTCACAATGTTGGACCTGTCTGCTGCCTTTGATACTATGCACCACACTACTCTCATTCATACTCAGTATGCTCTATGGTATCTCAGGCTCCCCGTTCAACTGGATTCAGTCATATCTCTCAGAACTCGGTTATAGTGAATGGTTGCATGTCTCCAGCAGTCTCTATTCACTCAGGAGTTCCCCAAGGTTCTGTACTTGGTCCCATCCTCTTTATCATGTACATGAAGCCACTTACTACTTTAATTCAATCTCACTCTATATCTGATCAATCCTTCGTTGATGACACTCAGCTGTATACCAGCTGTTCTCCTTCTCAGGCACACACCGTTATCCAAAACATCCAAGATTGTATTTCTGATATTAGACAATAGATGACCCACAACAAGTCAAAACTAAATGATGAAAAAACAAAAGCTTTAATTTTTTCAAAGAGAAGAGTGGAGTTTACCCTTCACTGCCTGTCTCTGCTCGGGTAAGAGATGCCGATGTTCTTTTGTACTTCAACACGTAACTTAGATTACATAATGTCTGCTGACATGTCTCTTGATAAGCATGTTTCTCACATCTGCCGTTCTGCATACTATGAGCTCTGGAAGATCAGCTCCATTCGTCATACTCTGTCCATCTCAACCACCAAAATTCTCATCAGCTTATTTGTTCTGACTAGACTACTGCAACTCTCTTCTTGCTGGCTTCCACAGTACCTCATTGATAAGCTTCAGAAAGTCCAAAATTCACCTGCTTGTCTCGTTTTCTGGACTTGCAAGTGGAAGCATGTCACAGCACTTTTCACTCTCTTCATTGCTTACCAAGCTAGAATGAACTACAAGCTCTAAACTGTATGCTATGGATTCTTTGATGGCTCCTCTCCCCACTATACTGAAATTTTGTCTGTCCACATTCCTGCCCGAAACCTTCGCTCCTCATCAGACTACTGCATTCTGTCCATCCCTACCACGAAAAACAGTAACATACATTCTCCGTTTGTGCTGCTAAGCAGTGGAACTCTCTTCCACATCACATTCGTCACTCGGACTCCAAGACTACATTCAAACAGTCTCTGAAAACATGTCTGTTCACAAAGTACTATCCCTGAATTACCATTCTTAACTCCCTGGCAATAATGTCATGCTAACCACCATGTAACGACTTCATCTTATTGTTTATAGTATTTACGTCCCTTCATCCACTGTTTTACACTCTACTCTTGTACCTCATCTTATGTTGTACAGTGTGACTTTACGTACCTCACTGTCCACTGGCTGTTATATTTCATTTATCATTATTGGTCTGCACAGATAGTGCAATATATCTTGGTCATGATGCTGCATGTTATAAATTCACATTATTATTACTTCTATGATAATAAGCTCCTTGAAGCAATTATGTTTCTTATAGAACACAGGCTGCTGATACCATCAAGATCAATCAAAGCTTCATACTCATCTTCCCCATACAAAATCAAATGTCAAGAATGCTACTCCAATGATTGTATATGCGTGTGGGGGAAAAACTGGTGTTTGACACTGAGCCAGCAACTAAGGCTATATCATGGCAAAGCTGTCAGTCCAGTAAAACAGATTCCACATGCAGAGACAGACAAGCATGCACAAGAAAAGATTTGAACCCAGAACAGCTAATCTTCACTGTATTGGTGACAGGCGCTAACTTGTGTGACATTTAACCGCCGTCCCCCCCTCAATGATGGGGAACATGGTTAACTACTGCAATCAGTATCATGATCCAAGGTGCTAGTCATAACAATTTTCATCGATGCACAGAGCTACCAATCACAAGACTTTATGGAAACAAGACATCAAGAATACTTTATGTACCTTTTCATAATAGGAGTCTTGTTTTTTTCTTTCCATTTTGAAAGTTATGCACATAGGCTCATGTTGGTAGAGTTTTTAACTATAATTACCTCTCCTCTAAGAGATAATTTCATTTTGCTGGGATTTTTAAAAGGATATTTAAATATACATATAAAAATACTGGGTTCGCTTGGAATTGTAAGAAATTAAAGAAAAGAGCATGCACCTTTTACACATTGACACTCTAGCAGTGGAAGGTGTTTCCTAATATCAACTGTTCACTGCATGAGGCAGGGGAAAAATGCTTCTTGTTGCGCAAACGTAAAGGATATTGATGTTGCAATAAATTTTCATGGAAAATTATAAATGAAACAGTTGCATCACATTACATTCTCTATTTGAGAAATATTCAAGCAGGGTAAAATAATCAATGTGGTAATCATGCCTTAACTACTCCTTTGCATTCACAGATGTGAATGCTTTCACTGCTACAGCTCGATTGCATCAATTCATCCACATTGATTGCAAAGCACATCAGTGAACAACTTAATTAGAAGATCTACCTGCAACTTATCTTCACTGAAATGATTTTGATGCTATTTCAGGGATAATGAGGCAGCTTAAGATTTTTATTAGATAATTTTGGGGAAAAATAATAAATCTTAAGAATCAATGTTTGGTGTGTAATAAAGATTACTTTTTATAAAAATTACTTTTATAAAAATAGTGACCATGTTAGTCTTAATCTTATTAAGCAAACATTGTTTGTGTAATTATAAACTGCTTTTTAGTATTCGCAAAGAAAAAGAAAAACGTGATTTAATATTCTTTTTATGCATACTCATGTCAGTTGTCATCATTTCATACCAATATTTTGTGTACTCTCTATTGTAGAAGTAGCACTCAAAACTTGAATTGCTGTCAGCAACATGTACACACACAGTTACCAAATTTTATAGTCAGGAAGCTTGTTGTAAGCTAGTCTGGGGTAAAAAAAAGTGACAAAAATGACATGAATGTGCACAACAACATGTCAAAACCACACCCAAATGCCCTTGTCTGCACTCACACACAAAGCAAACTTTTCATCTGATACATTCTCTACAAAATAGTTGACACCCGCTGGTACAGATGTACATATCACATTTTTTAAAGACTTTAAATATACAATGACAGGCACTCTGAGTGCTCACTGTAAAACTTCTGCAACAAATGTTTATCCCTTGTATAGGGGAAGGTTACCGTACACCATCATGAAAAACCTCTAGTCTTCGAAGCCAGCGCTGTGTGAGGTCAAAAGTCATGAAGCTGACACCAACAGCAATCGGCCCTTTGATCCAGTTCATACTTAGCCCTTTATACAAGCCCTGGATCACACCTTCTTCAGCAACAATCTGCCGAGCTGTACCTATGATTGATGTGTAATCTTGGGCATGACCCATGACTCCTGATAATAAAGACAAGACACAAAACTGGCTGAGTTTGCTATCATAATTTTAATGGCTACTAGATTCTATGAAAATATTATCATACTCATGCTCATGAAAAAAGCTAATTTCAGCTGAATAGCAAAACAACTAAGCACCTATTGTTTCACTAACTGGTTCACATAAAACAATAAAACTTATGCTAAAGAATATAGATGAGAGTAGGAAGGTTTTGTTGATCCACAATATCGTTGCAGGTGAAAGCTTTTCCTCAACAGTGTTCTTAAGTTCTAAAGAAATTAAACTATTAAGAAAGGTAGAAAAACAAAATTAATGCTTAGCACTTAAGGACCATGTACTTACATACTTTAGTATCATTGTTTTATTGCTGTATATAATTACACACAAGTACCTGCTGTCTGCATACGGCGCCGGACAATGTCCAGAGGATATGAAGCAGACTGTCCCAGCAATCCAGCACAGGCTCCAAATATCAACCTTTCTACTGGATTAGGATCTCGACCTTTGAATGTCTCTAAAATGTAAAAATTAAAAAATCTATTCACATTACTTGGCAAGTTAGATTAATTTTCCCCAAAACTTTTAATCGCTTAAAATAAACGATGACAAGGAAATTGAAAATAACAAATTAAATTATACAATCCTCAAGAGGGAAAAACAAGGTCTGTGTGCTCTCCAGTAAAGGCAGAAAAAGGAAGGGCTTGTTTTTAAAAGTAAGAGGCAAGCGAACCATGTACTTTAAGTTGGGCTTAATTGATAGATACTGATAACTAACTTTTAACTAACAGTTTTGAATCACACTCAATCAAAATTCTTAGATCACAAAGGAATTGTTTACCTACAGTTGCATCTACATCACAGCTTAAAGGCTAATTCATGAAGACTGCCATGTTTGAAAAACTTTCACTAAGAAAAAAAAAATCTTAGATCATTTAAGCCCACTCTCCAATTTCCCTTGCAATTTCTTTATAAAAAAAAGTAGCTACACATGTCTATAAAAAGTCAAAACTACCTGCATGGAATTTCTTAAGACTCTCATAGGTAAAAAAGCTTGTGCCAGAATATGGAATGGAACCTAGCATGGTAGGTGTGAAACCACGGTACATTGTCCTGGGGCCCTCTTCCCTGTAAATCTTGAGGAAAACCTCTACAATATTGTGATACCTGAAAAAAATTAAAGCACTGAAAAAATATTGTTATCCTGCAGTTTTGCATAAATCATAATGCAGGCAAAGTTAATAGCTAGAATAAGGTCAAAATGCATTGCACTTCTTATAATTTACTTAAATGTGCACTTCAAGCTTCAAAGAGAGCATCAAGACATTGCAAGAAAACAGCTGTGAAGTAAATACCTGTCATGTTTTCTAGCTCTGAAACAAAAACTGAGTGGACAATAAGACTATCACAGGCAAACAGCATTATTTTTTTCAGATTTAAAGCATAAAAATATAATAAAGTATTTTGATTTTCTGAAAAACACCATCGGGACATTTTAACAACTGTTTGTGTACAACGTTTACCTGTCACGAGCAGTGACTGCCATGCGAGCTCTGACAAGATCAAGCGGATAGGTGCAGGCTACAGAGGTGACCCCAGCTAATGACCCTGCAAGGAAGCGGCGAGCTGGTGGCAAATGTCTGCAATCAAAATTGCTGTTCTTGTCATTTGAATTTTATCAAGTCCTTAAAAATATACTGTCAGTTAATACAGGCTCATACTATCTCCTACCTAAATATCTACATAACAAAGACCCTCACACATTTTTTGATTGTGTGCTACATTATAATTGTTTCTAATAACTATTTCTATATGTTCTATGCATGATTTTTACAATCATATAGTCAATAAAATCATATATTTCAGAGTTATGCTGAAATTTCAGTTGTCTTATAAACTTGGACAAACTTCCTGTAGAAAAACAAAGTATAAAGAGGAAGCTAACATGGGTAAAAGATAGCTAAAAAACATAGCAAACTGGTTAAACTCATCCTCCAGAATAATAAGAAACTGTTAGTCCTAAGGCAAAGCTTTTAAAAGTGATACTTTAAAGTCTTATTGTCATTCTCACTAGGACACTCAAAACCAATTTTAAAAAACCCAAACAAACACTGGAAAAAGGGATATTGCTGTAAAACTGTATTGCTTACTTCTTGGTCTTACTAGGATTAAGCATAATTTTAAACTGCTCATGAGCAGCATACTGGATGGCAGCATAGGGCACAATGCGTGCCATGGTGGCAGAGTTCCCCCGCCATAGGGACAGGATCCCTTCATTTTTTGCACTTTTATACAAGAAGCTCAAAGCTTTGCCGAATGAAAAAGGTTTGTTGGCAACTGAAAAGCAAAAAGTGGAGTATTTCAAAAATCAAAACAAAATTTTATAACTTTGAATATGTAAGAAATATGCAAATTTCATATCCATGAGAATCTACATGCCATGTATGCTTTTGCACTTGGTGGTGGTAAAGACTGCATTTCCAAACCTACAAGCATACACACACATAAATATGTAGGCATGCAACCATACATTTATATGCAAGCACATGTGTGCACACACACACTTATTACAAAACAAAACAGGATTGTTTTCAAGAAAAAGTAATTTTTCCATGCTCTGCTGATTGGCAATTAGTTTTGAGTCTCACCTTGGAAGTTGATTTTGGTGCGATCTAAAGGGGCAATAACAGTTTTAGCAACGGATCCTGCAAGGGCTCCAGCTACAAGAGATGTCAGGATCTTACTATGAGTGGGCACCTGTACAAAAAAGCAAATAAAACTCAGACCACTGATAATCAAACTTTGTAAACAAACATCATGGAAAAATATCTCTACAAATCTATATCCAGTATTATATAAGTTCTATGTTTTGAATTACACACCATGCCTGAAAAGCAAACCTAACAAAACTTTTAAGCAGCTAATTGATGAATTACTTGAATGTGACTTAATACTTTATTTTGTTCAATAGGTAATTGTTACAATAGGCAAATGAAGTTGCTGAGAAGTATAACCAACAGTCTGGTCTAAGATCTCCAAATGAAAACAAAATGCTTTTGATGCAAATTTTAGAAATAGGACATTTTATCTTTCTAATGAGAAAAAAGAAAGAAACCAACACACTATTTTAAGGAAAATGATTTCCATAGATTACTTTTCTGAACAGCTGAGGAACAATCGTACAGGTATAAAATACTGAAGGTAGATATTTTAGGAACCAAAAGGGCCTAATGGATGATGCAATTTAATATGTGGATGTGGACAAGATGAAAACTATAGCTAACAGCACAGCCTAGTGGTTGTTTTCATGCTGCAACATAAGGTTATTATCTAATACTATGTTATCTATTTGCAAAGACAAGGTATTTGATGGTAATCCATGGGAGCTAAGAGCTTTCTTTACACAGTCACAATATTCTGGAATAAAGTAAAGGTCACAAATAAGAAGAGTAATCCAAGGAAAAAACATCACTTGCTTTCAAAATACTCCTCAAACAATTAGAGATGGCCATCATAAGCCTTATTATCATTTAAGTGCTTGCATTTACATGCTTTGAATCCCAGTTATTCTTCAGCCTAATTTTAATCTCTGAATACCTTCCATCTTTTCTTATTAAAACTGTCTGTCTGAATATATATATAATATTGGACTCTTTCAAGCCACAAATGTAAGTCATGTAGGCTGTGGGAAAAAATTAGGGTACTGATGGAAAATAAAGCTATATACTGAAGAAACAAATGAGTTGCAAACTGTGAAAACATCAACATTAGGACTAGTTAAGCATGTCAAGGCAGAGAAAATTGACAAAGTTCAAGCCATACGATATTACAAAAGCATTAAGGGAAATCCTCAACATAAATAAGGAATGATGAAAAGCATTTGTTTGAATGACAAGCACAATGAATAAGTGGGGAGGGAACTGGTATTTTACTCGAGCCAGCAACTAAGGCCATATCACAGGAAGGCAGCCAGCCCTGTAAACAGATGCCACATACAGAGAAAGAACAGCGTGCCTGAGACAAGAGCTGAACCCAGGACAACCAACCTTCACTGCATTGGTGGCAGATGCGCCACCTGACTGCCCACAATAAATAAGGGGAGGCTATTTTATCACTTGCAGAGTAATCCTCATCTATTACATTTTTTTTAGTACTGGTTTGATCAAACTGCAAAAAGCAGAAGCACAGTAACGCTGGTCAATGCAGTTTAAACACAAACTTTAACTCACTGGACCCCAGTTATTTACTTTCTTCATCTGCCAGTTATTACTTTAATGAGGAGCAACCAAAGGTTGCATGACTATAGTTGCAATCTAGGCTGTGTACTAAGGGAAAAAAATCTATATCACAGAAGTGGAAAAATATTAACAATTTAATTGCTTTAGACCTGAAGCAATCTTAAAATTTGGTTTTGGTTCTTTTAGCATACTACAGAATGTGAACTAAGCATTTCTTCTCTTCTATACATTATTCTTCATAAAATAAATTTTTGAAAACTCACCAAGAGCTATTTTATATACCTTTTCATTGATTTTATGCTCATCATGATGATACTGTTCATCTTGTCCATTGCTGCTGTTTGTTGAAATGTGTTTTACACCATCTTTTCCTACACCTCCCATGATATGAGCAGCCACAATTGCCTCCCCTGATGATGTCAACAGTTCTACACCAGCTTCTTGCAGCTTGATACCCATCATGCCTTACCAAATGTTGCAAGCTGACAGATAAAAATGTGAGACAAATTCAGACCTTGTAAAGTAATTTTTGCCCATTTCTCGTTCACATTTAATTTATGGTGAAAAAGCATTTCAAAAAACACTGACAGAAAAATAATAATAAAAAAATTAACGAATCTTGATCATGTATACCTCTATTTATTTACAGGAATTATCAGTGTGTGTGTGCAAAATTGAACAGGAAATTGTATGTACATATATTGAAGACTAGCAAATATCTGTCTTAAATTCCACGAATATTAAAAACAAAATTATTTAATATGCATTCTAAAACTAAGGTGTCACACATCTGGACCTGGAAATAAATCTTTTGAAAATCTTAATTATGATTATCTAAGAATATTAAAACTCAAGCAGCCTGTTTTTACTTACATCCTTGTATTATTTAGTTTAATAATTTGAATCACATATCTAGCTTCAGGTCAAAAAGATCAGTATGGTTGCTTTTCGGTTTATTCAGATGCTGAATTCTCAAAACAGGCTGTCTAAAGTGTCAAATGGGCAAAGTAAGTTGAGCAGGAAAGGGCACAATTGATTACAGTATATCTTTTGAAAGCAAAATCCATCACAACAATTTTTAACCATTAATTAATCCTTTATATTTATAAACTTTTTCTTTAATGAAAGGTCATGAGTTAGTCAAGAAATTTAATAACAAAAGGATGCAAGCATGATAGGAAAACACTTTACAGAATCTGAAAGGATTATGTAATTTCTCTTATTAGTTCTGGATCTTTATTTTTTGCCCAAATGGTGGAGATTCTTAAAACATAAAGCTATATTCAAATATGCCAATGAAGAATGCACAGTAAGAAACCAATACTTACAAACAGTAGTGAAAAGAAACAAATATATTAGTGGTTTGGCAAAAGTGTTGTGTCTGTTATTTAATACTGCTAATAAAAGCAAACATCTGGTGAAGGTTTATAAGTCATACTGTTCATGTATGAATCACAACTTGTTTTGAAGCCAATGACAACAACAAAATGGTGGCAGTAAAAGTGCAACTTTAGTCATGAAACACTCAAAAACACTTGTAATGAAATAACATTTTATTTACCTAGCACCATTTTAGATTTTCAAAGCATATCTGTATTTGACCAACATAGATGACCCTGTTTCAGCGCAGCCTACTGATTATAAACTATAAATGATTTCTGTAATGTAATCATTGTTTCTTTCCCCTGGATTAAAATTTTTATAATGTCTGACTGAATAAGTTACTCAAACAAAACTAAAACCAATTATTTTGCGTTATACCAAGGTAATACGAAATCACTTTTATTTCTCTAGTTCTTAATTGAAGCATGAAAACTCAGTTGTCATTGAAAGCTTTAGTTAAACTAAAGAATCATTTCTTTTATAAAAAATAGTAATTGTAAGGATTTTGATAAAAAGAGATAATCAAATGACCTTACATTTGTGGTGAAGGGGGCTGTTAGAGACCACCTATGTCAAAGCCAGCTTCTCTCTGCACTGCTTTACCTTTCCTAACCCTAGTCAGGTACACACTCCACAGGGGTTCAACTGGGAAAAGTTTACTGCTCCAGGCAAGTATTGAACCTGGTAGTGTGTGGAAGGTAAAAAAGTATTGAACCTGGTAGTGTGTGGTGGGGTTTGAATGTCATTACTTAATCACTAAGCTGTTTACTTGCTCAAATCTCTTGTGTAGATGTGTGCTCAAGAGTTTCAATGTTTTTGTTGTCTATACTGCTACTGCCAGTTCTAAATTGCCTATTTCTGTAATTGCATATAACTGGACTGTCTTGTATCAAATGAATTTCATCAAATAAAAAACTGATTTCGTATATATATATACAATCATTGTGTTAAAATGATAAGAAACATTAATTAAATAGATTTGCTGTAATGTCGGAACTCACAAGGAGTGGAATCCTAGTGGATTTCTTACTGGTTTTCAGATATACATTAGTCCCATACCTTTGTGAAAAGAACAGTATATTCTCCAGTTACAAGTTTTGGTAAATCGTGTCTCCTACATTTTTTTCCCGGTAAGCAGAAATGAAATAAGGGAATGTGTTGGCATTAGAGGGCTTGACGACACACGCTTGAAAATTAATCTCGCGAGTCTCAAAAATGACAGAAAATAATACATATAAAAAGAATAAAAACATCGTTCGAATTAAGCATGTCTGCTTACAGCACTGATGATGCAATCAGTTTTCAAAAGCTAAATGGCCAAAGTTCAACAATACCAAAACAGTACACCTTTCAATAAGACCACGCTTTCCAGCAGACTGCAAAAAACACAAAAAGTCGATCCCATTGTTATTTATAACTACTGAAAACATCTACTGATTGACAATTTCTAGAGACATGGTCTGTGCTTTTAATAACGCCAGTGGGTATCAACAGTAATATTTGGTGACTCACTCGTTGTCTTGTAGGCAAACAGCTCCATTGAAAAGCGCGTAGAATAATAATGTCTGTCCGACTGTTGGCTTCACCTCAGCGTCACACTCACGCAGCCTAAAGTCTACCTAAACTGTCTCTTGGTTAGTCAAATAAAGCTGCTAAAGAGTGCAGTAGGCAGCTTTCAAACTACTCTTTGAAAATAAATTCCGCCAGCTTGTTTGTAAAACGCACAAGAAACAGTACAAGAGTTTGTAGTCCAAACGTGCAAAACTCTAGGTCAACATGTTGTGGACCTCGACCCCATCACGTCGCCCGGAGTGAGCTCCCCTAGCAAAACTCTTTCATCGCCGATGATTGCGTCGATCATCGCATCGTCGCATCGTGACGAAGGACTGATGGCGAAGATCCTGCTTGAGTAAGTATATAGGAACATAGACTTCCTGTAAGTGACGAGCAATAACTACAAACCTACAGTATTTATAGCGCCCACGTAAGCAATAAAAGTGTCAAGCGTCACATGCTGTCAAGAAGGTCGCCGTGAGTTCGGCCATGGTTCGGTGTACTAGCGTGCACAACTAACAGGAGGACGTCGGTGTTTTGTCGTTTCAGCCATACAGCTTTTTTAACACTTACGCATATGTGCTGATTGTGATAGCATGTGGGGATGAATCGTGTAAGTATAGGGGTCTGATTAGTGATGATCCGTGTAGGGTGTGTGATGGTTGTTAATGTGTAATGGCAGCTATGCTGATGTTACTGATCAGTTATAAAAGTGTAATCTGTTCCTAATTAGAATTTTTTTCAGTCCTGAAAATAGAGTATCATAAAGGAAATGTGTATGTGTGAAAGTTGGGGGAAGGGGATAGTTTCAATGGCGTAATTGGTTCAAAACAGAAAGTGAAAACTGTTGTGGGCTTATATCACATATAGTGAGATGCATCCAGGTAGGGAGAGGCAGTGGTAATAGCAGACTTTGCTGTGGCCTCAACCAAATGACTTTAGCCTGAGAGGGTAGACAAGCAAGCGTTTTTTTTAAGTTGTGAAATCCAGAGTCCTGTGTGAATAAACTATGGGTAAACAAAAATGAGATTGGGTGGCTGTGCAAAGTTTGACCATTTTAGTTATCAAAACATTTAGCTACATGGAGTCATATATCACAAATCATGAACATCAAAATTGAAATGTGGCATTTGAAATAAATCCAAAAGTGGTACTGTTCAGCTGCAAAGTTGGTTAAGCAACACAACATTTCAAATATAGGGTGGAATGTCAGCTATGCTTATCAGCAGTCCCCAATGATACAACAAGAAAATCAATAGGGAATGATTGTGTGAATTCTCGTCATGTGTCATATAGTGCACTATTAATCAGTTTTCTCATGTCTTTTGTGTGTGTATGTGCATGTGGGTGTTTTTGCATAGCCGTGTTTTAGACTGGTATTTATTACTCTATGCAAATTATTTTTGCTTAGTTGCAGAACTTGAAGCTGATTCTAGGGTGGAACCTGTTCAGTGAATTCTTGAGCAACATGAGAAGCATATGCAGATGTAGATGATGATCTCAAAGGTGATCAGCACAGAAGAGAGATAACAGTCACAGATAAAGTACAAGCATGGATATTTGATGTATGGTACTGACTGGACTTCTTGTTTATTGATATTTGGTCCAAATACTTTTATCCTCTCAGCTGAAAATGAAAGAGGCTTGTAGGATGTTGGGACAACTTGCAGGAAGACAGACCATACTACCAGCTATACTATAGCCATCAAATGATTGCAAAAGCAATTGGCCATGATTTTGTGACATTTGCTGAAAAAGTTCTTACATTAAATAGAAATGTTAAGAACATTGTTATTGTTGTTGCATACAATAAATGTTTCAAAATTTTCTTATTCAAGCTATTTTAAAAAAATAATGTGGTTAGGGTAAAATGTGAAAGGCACAGTGGTTGTATGCATGCAGAAACCTAGCCATCTTTTGCTGCCTTTACCTCCCCTTATCAAGTGCTTCTATGTCTGCTAAGAAGCTGCTAGGGTGGCAGATTTTTTTTTTTTTCCTCACCACAAGCTTGATTCCGAAGTCTTGAACTAGCAACCATCTGCTCTGCAGAAGTATCTTAAAAATAACTGTGAATTTGATAAGAAGGTTTGTATTAAGAAAATACAAAACATGTTTACATGAAATAGTTTAAAAATTTAGAGAATTACTGAAGTAAAAACTAAAACTACTTAGAAGAAAGGCAACATCGATTTTACTCCCATGCCCTACTTAAATCATTTATAGATCAATACTGTTGTACTTGCCAAACATCTAGTGACAAAATATTGATAACTATACCAATGCTTACATTCAAACATACTGCTTCTTTTCCTCAAAGATGATGCTTGTGCTTGATTTATATTTCTTCTTAGGATTCCTTGTGCCACTTGGTAATATGTGCCTAGTAGTAGTAGAGCTGAATGATAAAAATTTGGTGAATAGCTGGGCGTCAAAAAAAGGTGCAGAACATCACCTGAGGAACTAGGCAGTCTTTCGAGCACCTGTGTCAAACCTAAACATACTAGCTGATTCAATACCTTTGTGGTGCAGGAAACTTTCTCCAGTCAATCCATGTTTGAATGAGCATCTGCTTATTAGAGGGCGGGAAATATAAGGTCTGGCCCCAGTAACAGGGCGATCTTTAACACCGAGCTCACGAAAAGGTTAGCAGGTCTACCTTTATCCTTTACTACCAACTGTATTCTTTTGGAATAATAATAAATGCAAAATTTGTAAAGCGTACGCTCACACCTTTTTCAAAAACACAGCATGACATTTCTTCTGTACATACCACATTGTACACAAAAAAAAAATTACAAAAGTGTTTATTAATCTGCATTTCAGAATGATCTCAAAACTACATACAATCTTTTAAGCAGCAGTTTCAGTTAAGCATGATTTCACCAAATAAACTCAAAAGGGATAGACAATAACTCTTTGAGTATATGGAAAACAAGCCAATGTTTTCAGAAGACCTATCTTTAAGTAACAAATTTTTGTTGTTGATGTCAGGTGGATGAATGAATCTGAGGTGATTATACCTGTTAGGGATAGATAGGGATATTGAGAAGTTTGAAGGGGAAGGGTCACTGATCCATTTTTCCACATGTTTATTGCTGTAAGTGGTGCTCTCTTATATTGGTTGCAATTTGCTGTTGGGTTCAGGATGCTGCCACGTTTCCAGTGGTAGAATTATATGCTAGTTGGTAGCATTTATTTTTCATGCCACCTTTTTCAATAGTTGGTTTTATGGTTATTCGTCTCAGCTGGTGAAATAGAAATATTTGGATTGGTGACAAGGTGATTGAATGATTCGTGATTGACAATGTTTTTGCTAAACTGCAAAATCTAGCCCTTTACTCAAGCTTTGTCGAGCACAATGTTTTATACACTTATGCACACATCTTTTCAGTATTTTGTTTGTCTGCCAATCTAGCTAGTTCACCAGCCTCAAAATTTCCTTTTATTCCAAAGGTAATTCAAAGGAATTTAATGTCTAGTCTAAGCTTTGTTTCTGTTTGCAGTATTTTGTGAGGTCAAATTCTGTGGATGTAGAAGTGTCTGTGACAATGTTGGCATGTCGTTGTGTGGGTAAGATGCTGTAATGTTGGTTTTTTGTTCCTGCTTCCTTTGTGTTTTTTATGTTGAGTATGTTTGGATAGTGGTTGTGGTGTTAGGCAAACTGTTCATACCTTTGGAGCTGTGAGAGAATCTGTCCTTCTGGGTGTTCTGGTGGGAGACACTGCATTTTATAGTAGCATTTGGCTGTCCTCTTGTTATCAGTTCTATAGGTTTCTGTCTTACTCTTGTCTCTGCCAGCACTGCCAGGCTTGGTGATGTGAAGGTACTCTTAACACATTCTTTTAGTGCTCTAGCTTGTACTGACGCTAAAATAATTCTCTTGTTTTTATATATAAATAAATATATACACACATATAATCACCTACAAGCATTTTTCTGTGATGGAAATTGTGTTTAAGAACCTGATCAGCACACATGACGATAAATGCTAGATCCAGTAAAATTATTTAGTCTCAAGCACAAAATGTGTACTAATGCCCTGTACCCTATGAGTTTCTGTTGCTTATCATGTCAAATATTTACAAAAAAGTGTGCATTGTGGCAATAAAGTATATTTTATGAGTCTATAAAGAAGAAAATTGGCGCAGTATAAAAAATGCAGAACTATAACTATAAACATAAAACCCACTCAAATGCTGAACTACTTGTACAAGATAATGAATAAACAAATAAAAAATCTGTGACATCAGATGAGTGGGCAGGTGGTAGCCCAAAGAAACATTTTTGCAGTTTTACATCGTGCAGTAGAAGATTTGAACCTGTAACAGAAGAGAGCATAACAAGTTAATATATAAAAGGCTTTGACGATTCACGGCTGGTTTAAATAAATGGTGTTACTGAGTTTGAAGGCTAGCCTATCAGTGGAAGAGCAATAAAGGTAATGACAAAAGCTAAGTCCAAACGTGAAGTTACTCTAACGAAAACATTGAGATCACGGATATCCATAAAAGTATAGTTGGTGATCAGGTACACGATTTCAACATCAGTTTTACGTTCAATCGGGAAATGTTCTGTCTACGGTGCCCTACACATCACACAAATGCCTCAGACCTTCGGCGCTTGTCTCAAGCAAGTCGTGCATCGTGTGATGTGTTGCTAGTGGACAAGGGCGAACGTCTATGATACCAGTGAGTTGTTCATACAGTCACATACGCACACACGCTAGACTGACACACAGCGAGATCCCTCATTATATCGAGAGAAGGACTGATCAAGGAGTGAGTGCGACTTACATCATCCATTCGGCCTGCATAGACCTGGAGTTGCCTGATATCAACGGGATGTCCTAAAGTCCAGCCGCAGTCTGCCATACTTAGACTGATTGGAACTGTCACAATAATGAGAGCAATCGTATATAATATATGTATATATTTTCATAATGATTGTTTGCTTGTCTTACGTACATGTATATTTTTTTTAATTAGACAATATATGTAAACCATATACACCTTTATTTTGCTTTGACTAAGAACTAAAAACTTGGATTTCCCAAAGGGAAAGCCTAAACTGATACCGTAAATATAATTTTACACTCTCTCAAATGTTGAAAGTTTTATTTCAATATCTTATGTGCCTAGAAACAGGAAGTAATTATACTGAAAAGTATTTAGGAAATAGCCGTATACCTTTCACTGAAGACATGTAGGTCAATGAACCGGAGGTGACGGAGACTGTCAGCTGATTTACCGTGTACCTCACCTCCAACATTTTCCATATGGTGGGGACAAAGCCCTGCGAGAAATCCATTTATTGAACATTCTGACTCGTTATTTCTTCAGTAAAGTACTGAAAGATCAAGTTAAAGACTTCAAAAGTCTATGGCAATCAACATCCGTGATGGACAATTTTTTTTTGCTAAACTGTAAAATCTAGCCCTTTGATCAAGCTTTGTCCAGCTCTATGTTTTATACACTTATGCAAACATCTTGCCAGCACTTTCTTTTTTTTTATTTGAGCGAACATATTGTTTGATAGAAACATTTGTGGCTTTTGTACGCTGTATTGTATGCTGTTCCTAGTGTTTATTTACCTTCATTCTATGTTATATAATCAGGTATAGCTATTTCTTTTGGATGCGAGTATACAATGTAACTGTTTACATATGAAGTGTTTACCTCCCATCAGTCATGGGAGCGAGGCTAGTAAATAAAGTTTAAGACTCAAAGTCTCTGTACCTCTGTCAGCAATGTCACTGATGCCACTTCGCCCTGCTGGCTAAAGATCTTCACATAAATGCCATCGTCATCGGCATACAGAACCAGCTGACCTCCAGTCTCACAGGGTGTCGACCTCACGATGACACTAAGCATGCTCAATGGGGACTGCTCCATGTAGCGGAGTCTCAGCACCAGAGGCTTTTCCTAATCACAAGAAACACATTTCAAGTGTCAGAGACCAGATTATCTTTCATCAGAGATGAGACATTTATGATACTGCAAGAAATTCAGTCTGAGAAATTGAATTCTCAAGTAGACGCGACATGATTAATCTCTCAACTAGTTTACGGTAATTGTTGAATAATAATTATGGTAAAGTACTTGAGTTTTAAGGTAAATAAGAAAATTCGTCATTTTGAATGAGTTGTTTTAATCATTGTTCATAGGATGCAGCAGGCTTCAGAAGAACGATAATGTTATAAATATGTAACGGCAAGATTATTTTTTTATTTACCGCTAGCCGCAAGTAAGTCTCAGCCGGAGTAAATGGCACTGTTATGGCTGAATTTCCCACAAAGACAGCAGATCCCCTGTCAGTAAGGAAGATTGTTCATCTGTATTTTGCTGTACTCGGAAACAGCGTCGTTGAAAGTCAGAGACAAGTACAGCGAACACCCTGAAAACAGTAAAAGTAGAATGAGAGAATATACAGAAAGTAAACATTTTCGCTTTGTCAGGAGTATTATCAGTAGCTAATCTTTATGAAGAGAATATTCAGTGTGTATTGATTGTATATATGTATGTATCCACACACACACATATCATTAAATTTTTATTGAAAAAAAAATCTTTAGCTAGAAAATCAAATGTTAGTGGGTACCTCTGGTACTGAAGGTGTTGAATGTTGAGCAGGAGCAGGAAGCAAGATTAAAGGTACCAGAAAAACACGTGGACGTCATCCATCCAAACAAGCCAAGGTCTATCTGGTAATTGGAAGGTGAGCCCCAGACCGGTCTTACTTTGCAAATATCTGCATGAAAAAAAGGTCGTTGTGTTGGAGTTATGATTAGGGTGACAAAGCATTTTGACCGCGTGCATTTAATAAATATTTACTACCATTTGTACTGAGAGGTCAACACCCTTAATGATTAATCACAAGTATCTCGGAATCATGCTAACACTGTGCTGATGAAGTTAGCATACCGACCGACGCTAACACGCCTTCTGTTTTACCATGCACAGAGATCAGACATGAAGCATCACCAATGTCCTTTGTTACTCTGTCAATATCAAACGAGTGGCTTGAAACGAGGAGACGGCAGCATTATCTTTTCGATTGCCAACCATCTCTGTTAAGTCCTAATTGTCATTTTATTTTACAAAGTTCAGTGATACGTCAAGCCAACAATCAGTTATACGAACCACCACTGCGGCATTTTCTGGGCAAGGGTCCTGGCACTTAGCGCAAGCCACACAACCTTGACCTGGGAAGTAGGCTGACCCCGCCCTGCAGCACATCGCCGTGGAGCGTCCTTGCTGGCATGACCAGAAGGCTCGACAGTTGCCCGCCATGTTGTGTTCTGCAGAGACGAAGTCCGGCACTTGTCTGCGTGCATACCGCAAACATTGTTACTAATACAATAATAGCAAATTCAAACACTTTGATCTCCCTATGTCCTTATCCTCATTAGCTGCAGCATCGTCTACTATTTGCTTCAAGCATCGTCTTTGGACACAAACATATATTCTATAACACTGGAACTGAATAATCAGAAGGTGAACATCTAGCAGAAAGAAAGCAAGACAAGGAAAATGGCGGAGAAAGAAGTGTTTACCCATTGGGCAGTTCACATTAAACGCCCAGTCACAGGCTCCGAGAGTGGGATTCCAGAGCAGTCCCGGCTTGCACTGTCGAGTGACGGCGATGACGTTGCCATCGGGGCTTTTGTAACACTGAATGTAGAGGTCACATCTATAGGGATGACGAAGATGACCCACGCCGGATGACATCACTAATTCTTTACTGGCGCATATTCCCCCTGTGCGAAGACAGTGAAGACGAGAAGTGCTTTGAACCTCTTAGAAATAACGTGTCACAAAGGACGAACAAGAAGTATTGAATAATGTCAAAAACAGAATAAAATTTAACAATATCATATTATTCCCGTTTTTTAATGACTTATAATGAGTATTTCCTCCCTCGTTTGCCATCAATCATTTTTTACCACGCAAAATCACAATTGGATCATCTTCGATTCAGCTACTGAAAATCGTTGCAATAGCCACGTGTAATTTCAGTAAATATACCTATTCTTTACCTGACTTAGCTGGGGTCGTCGCCCTGTCTGTGATGCTTGCAGGAGGCGTTGTATCATCTGTGTCGGAAGGAATTATGCTGGTGGGATTGGGGTCACTGCTGTGACGCTCGCTGCTGACATTAGCAAGCCCTCGCTCTGTCGTGAGGGTCCAGTCTCGAGGCCACGACACGTCTCTGCTGGTTCCAGAGATCGTCTCGTGCCCGGTCTCGATGTCCATCGTGGTTCCAGTTCTGACTGCCGGCTCCGTAATGCCGACGCCTGCCTGACCAATCGGCGTCTTGTCGTCTGCTCGTGGAGTTCACAGAAGTGCCCATCGTGTTGGTGGAGCTTGTAAGTTCAGAGTAAGTACTTGGTCTAGTTGTGTCAATGATGTTAGTAAAATTAAACAATGGAGCTGTCGTCGATCTGTTGGTTGTCATGGAGAACGTCGGGGTTAACAGGGTGCCTGTAGGGGTGTTACTTCCATCGGGAATAACAGTTGGACCACTCACATCAGAATATGATCCATTGTTTGTTGTACTGGCATTTATGGTTAAGGGTAGGGTTGAAGGAGCATCTTGTAAGTTCGATGTGCTTTTAGAAACAGTGATGTTTGCTACAGTCCCAGGTGTTGTGCCACTGCTGGCCACTATGTTTTCGGTGTTCGATACAGTGAACGCTGCATTGGTTCTTCCAGTAGCCGTGGCCGATGTAGAACCTGCACTTGAAAAGATCCGAATTTCTTTTCTCTGTAAACCCGTTTCAACAGGCGTCTGCGTCACATCTGACTTGTTGCCAGCTACAAGAAGTGTTGAGGCTGTTAAGTCACCGGAGGAATTGTTTCCAGTGGCTGTGGATGCAAAGGAATAAGATTTAACGTTAGTGCTAGACGGCGATGTGTCTTCAGTAGATGTAAGTGATGTGGCAGCAGTAGAATTACCAGCCAGGTTTGTGGTGCTAGAAGCACCAATGGAGCTAGGCGTGCTGGACGTGGCATTACCAACTGATCTGATTGTTGTAGTAGAAATGTCAACGGAGCTGTTTGGACCAGATGTAGGACTACCAAACGAGCTGTTTGCCTTAGAAGTGTAATTACCAATCAAGTTGGTTGTAGCTGTAGTCAAAGTACCATCCGCGTTCGCCGTGCTCCCGGGGAAACTTCCACCTGAAGTGGCTGCACTGAGGGTGAAATTACTGACCGAACTGGTTGCTGCAGAAGTAGAATTACCGAGTGAAGTGACTATGCTAGCTGTAGAATTATCGCCGAGGATGACTGTGGTGATGGTCGATCTGCCAGTGGAGCTCCTTGCACTGGTAGAGCTATTATCCACTGTGCTGGGTGTAGTAGTAGCACCAGCAGAGTTGGCTGCAACACTAGTCGCAGAGCTGACTGAGCTGGTTGGACTGACAGTAAAATTGCGAAGCGAGTTGGTTGGCGCTGAAGTAGAATTACCAAGGGAGTTGACTGTTCTCATTGTGGAATTACTGAGTAAATTATCTGTGTTGATAGCAGTGACTTCACCGGAAGTGCTTCTACCAAGAATGGGATCACCTCCTTGGTTTGTTGCAGTGAGAAAGTCATTACCGCCCGAGTTGACTGTGGTGGTAGCAGAAGTGAAGAAAGATTGAGATGGACTGGATGTCGCATTGCCCGATGAGTTGACAGTACCTACCGAGATATTACTGGCTGAGATGGGTGACGAGGACGAGAGAGAACTGGAAGAGCTGGCTCTGGTAATAGCGTTTTCTGTGGCTGAAGTGCCAAATGTGTCGACGGAACCAGAAAAGGGAATTAGTGACTGAACTCACTGCACCAGAAGTAACATTACCAACAGAGGCTACTGTACTGGAAGATGAATTACCAAATGAGTTGTTTACAGGAGTAGCCAAAGTGCCAGTGGAGGTGGTTGCACGAGAAGTGGAATTATTCGTGAAGATGACTATACCGGATGTAGAAATACCGACTGGGCTTAACGTTACAGTAGTGGAATTACCAGTTGAGTTGGATTCGGCCTTAGTAGAGTTACTGGTTGAGTTGGGTACAAGCAGTAGTAGAATTACCTGTTGAGTTGGGTACAACAGTAGTAGAATTACCTGTTGAGTTGGGTACAGCAGTTGTAGAATTACCTGTTGAGTTGGGCACAGCAGTAGTAGAATTACCTGTTGAGTTGGGCACAACAGTAGTAGAATTACCGGTTGAGTTGGGTACAACAGTAGTAGAATTACCTGTTGAGTTGGGTACAGCAGTAGTAGAACTACCTGAGTTGGTAATTGGATTGGTAATTGGTGAGTTGGATTCGGCCTTAGTAGAGTTACTGGTTGAGTTGGTACAACAGTAGTAGAATTACCTGTTGAGTTGGGCACAACAGTAGTAGAATTACCGGTTGAGTTGGGCACAACAGTAGTAGAATTACCGGTTGAGTTTGGTACAGCAGTAGTAGAATTACCTGTTGAGTTGGGTACAACAGTAGTAGAATTACCGGTTGAGTTGGGCACAACAGTAGTAGAATTACCTGTTGAGTTGGGTACAACAGTAGTAGAATTACCGTTGAGTTGGGTACAGCAGTAGTAGGATTAACGACTGAGTTCAATGTGGTGGTAGTGGAATTACTTTCGGAATTAACCATGGTAGTTGTAGAATTGCGTACTGAAATAAGTGTTGCAGTTGTTAAGCTGTGTGTGACGGTAGAGGAAGCATCGGCCGAATTAGATGCGGTAAAATTACCCACTGAGTTTCGTGTGGCACCAGTAGAATTACCCACCGAGCTAGGTGTCGCGGTTGTAGAATTACTCACTGAGCTAAGCGCAGAGCTCGTGGAATTACCAGCTAAAGAGCTTGCACCGGAAGTAAAAGTTACTGTGGAGCTGTTTGTGGTGGCTGAAGTCCCGATGGAGACTGTAGTGGAGGCGCCATTCTGAGACATTGCAGTTGGCTGGTGTACAGTTGCACCACTGGTGCTGTAGGCCTCGACAGAAGTGCCTGACGTGGCGGTGACCTCACTTGCACCTGTCCCACTAACGTCTGGCTGGCTGCTGCGTGCAGTAGAGGGAGAGCTGCTGTTGCTAGGCAACATAGAAGTAATACGTGTGTTGTTGCCATCATTTGGTGAAGTGGAAGAAACGGCCAGGAGGGTCGAGTTATCTTGGGCTGCTGTGACGTAAGACCGGAGCTTGTGACGTCTTCTTGTGAGGTGGTGTAAACGACGCTGACTGTGGTGTTGACATCCCTTTGACTGGTAGAAAAAGTAGAAGACGTGGAGGCGCTGACTAGTGTCGAACCAGTCGGAGTTGCTTCGACAAAGGGAGTTGTTGTGGGATAAGTCGCAGCCAAACCTTTAGTAAACAAAGAAATGATATTTTTCTAGCACGTGCAATCCATCGTATTTTCCAATAAGACTTTGAAAATAAATGGTATTGATCTACACATACAACAAACACAAAATTATTCACGGTTTTGTTAACGTTTTTTAAAACTCGTAAACATCTGAAAACTGCAACAGACTTCGCGGGATGTAGTCCCGGAAAATTGTAGACATCGCGTACAAGACACATTTTTCACAGATCGTATGAACTTATTGCACTGATCTTGTTTGACACGTACGTCTTATGTCTTTATTTGTTTATTTTTTTTTTTTTTTCGTGTTCTTTTACGTAAAAGACCGGTAATTCTACTACATTGATCTTCAACCTACAAAAGACGACAGTTTCTTGTGACAATGATTGACTCACGTGCTTCTTCCACCTGCACGTATGTCTGAAGGTCTTGTGGGAGTGATGCAGCAGAGCTGATGGTGTTGTTGGGGCCCACAAGGCTGTTGAGGCTGGGGACGTTGATGCGGGTGCCGATGGGCACGGCGAATATCTGGATGTTGTTTTTGGTCGCCAGGTCCACCGCGTTGACCACTCGGCTTGGGTAGCGAGAGTAACCGTCGTGAATATGACGATACACTGCATCTCAACGAAAAAAACGTGAGACAACCAGATAATCCGTCTTTCTGGTGATGTTCACTTATTTTCTTGTGCGTTCACTCCCAAACTATACGTTTTTCAGCTTGAGTGGTAAGCTCATGCGAGATTTCATCCTTTCTCCCTCATAATAATCAATCATTGCAAAACCTTTCATAGACCCTTATTACAAAGTACAAATGTAAAACGACAAGTACGACCAATTTACCTTGAGTACATTGCGTGCATTTGCGGACATAAGCTTCCCAATGGCTACCAGCAGAAAGTTGCTGATATCCGTGGTGCCTTTCATGCGCGGAAGGTTAGGAATGCCCTGCTCTAGTATGGTCATGTTACCCGTGAGACTAATCTCTGTGTCCGCCACGTCATAGCTGCAACACACGAGTAGACCAAGTTCTTTTAGTTTTAAATAGAGATTCAGGCATATATTCTATTTGCTGGTTGAGGCCAACCAAGGCCAAGAAGTTACAACAAGAATGATTATTAACAACATTTTTCCATGTGGATGCGACAACGATGGCAAACAAAAAACGATGACGAGGAGAGGAAGGTTTGCCATCAAGAACCTGGCGTACCTGAAAGGTCTGACGCCTACCCACGTTCCGTTTGGATTGACAGGCAGTTGCCTGATGAAGGCCAGCGTGTCGTTCTTCTCTTTGGCGTAGTCCGCATCAGAGAGGCTGCCCGAGCAGTCCAGTCCTATGTAGATGTCCATCGCACCGGACACTGCAACATCATACCCGTGTGTTTAGGGTCACGCCAGTGCAACATATCGTACAGGCGTTCTGACGATGCAACTGAGAGTTCTCTCTTGTGATCGTCCGACCTGTGTCTTTTAGAATCTTTTCAATGAACTGAGCAGTGTTTGTTATCTCTGTATACGTTATTTAAAATCACACTTCCCATATCTATCACCCTCACTTTCTTCTCCTTTGTCTAACGCGCGCGTGCACACACACACACACACACACATATCCAGACATATGAGTGCGCAATCAAACATTTTTTCCTCTTATTTTAACACTTGAACTTTTTCTCAAAAGATTTTTTTCAGAAGGAAAATTGTTCTCACACAGCCACGTTGATGTTGTCTGCCCTTGACCATTAGAGGCAAGAACTGTCAGATAAAGGAGAACTGCAAAATGTTTCTGTACACCCGCCATGATTACGTCTTTATGTGGCAATCTGAGAACAGAAAAATCATATCTGCAAAAAACTAACAGAACAAATAAGATTTTGTGCACAAATGGTGAATTTCCAACACGATATCGCAATACTTCATCGAGAATGCAAAACGTTGACATTAACATTTGTAAATTTTAAAACGATTTTTCTAGTCATACCTTCAAGAGCAGGTCTAACAAACTGTTCACCTTTCCTAAGGCAGGAAAGAGACTACACGAAGTGGAAAAACAATTGATCTTTCGTACACCTGTCAGGAAATCCCAGCAGTCTCCTCCACTCACATGCTCGTGGAAACTACCTTCTTAAGTCTCACCCAACCCTCGCGGATCTATCTGCATGAAAGAACACCGTCTTCTCGGACCACGGCGAATATATGTTCTCATTCCCACGGCACAAATTAGGAGACAGTTATTCTGATTTTTTTTTTTCACTTCTGAAACTGTGTGAAATGACAATATCTCTATTTCTGAAGGAGCCTGTACATCAAAGTACGCTCTTTTGCAACATCCACGTACACACGCACACATTCTTACACTTCATCCGTTCTTTCCTTCGTTTTTTCTCAAATCAGTAAAAGCAACTGTACCTGCATGTGTCTTGTTGTCGCAAAGATTAGTGTCCCCAAATATCAAAATAACTCTACTTACGTAGCGTGTCACGTTGTTAACCATTCTCTCTCACACACATGCGCGCGCGCGAGCACACATACATACAAACACAAAAGATGAAAAGAAAAATAATTCTGAAAAGAAGTTTCAAGTCTTCCCTTTCCATCCCCATCTAAAAACCTTGTCTGTCGTCTCGATGCCAGTCGACCGTTATGTGACAAGAAAATAGGCGCTTGTGCCCGTCTCGTGCTGGCAAACATGTCTTGCAGAACAACCACGTTGAAAAGCGTTCAATTGCCGACATTGCCATTACCTTCCACTGTGAGCTCTCTGGTCTCACCCTTCAGCCTGTTTGAAGCTATACATAGTCGACAAATGGTCGTCATCACATCAGTGACCAACAAGATAAACAGATGAAACAAACAGGCAATTCACGTATGCAGGCACCCACTTGTATGAATGTTAATGCTAATAACGTGAGACAAAAATTAGTCGACACCCAAAACATTACTCTGAACACCCACAATACTACCCAGCACACCCACATTAGTACCCAGAATGCACAGAGCTACAGACATGGTCGTGAATTCTTTCTCTCCTGCCTCTTGTGTAACAACCTAACATAGAAGCACACTAACGTGCACACACATAACATACGTATGCGTAACACACACACACACACACACTTTCTCCTCTCATTTTCTCGATCTCTCTCATACATCTGCAAGCCCTTTTTGTGATTGTAATCTTTGTGATTTTGTTTTCTAGTACTTTGTGCCTTTCCTAAAAAAAGATTGCTTGGATAGACCCGATAGACATAGAGCCGCATGATGCAGGGGGGCAATGGACATTAGGTATCCCCCCCACACACACACACCAAACTCTCATTACAGGCTCTGCTGGGGAGGACAATTGCCGACACCGCCTTGTTTGCAATTTTACACAGACCCGCCTTGCACCTGATTGTCTTCATCCCGATGAGAAATGACAGAGAGAGGTGTTCGTCCAGCGATAACTGGGAGGCTATTGTGCGGCTTGCGTTTGCACCTGTTTGTACATATGTGCACTTTCTTGCGAAGAGTTCGTGCATGTATGTGTGTTTGTTTGTTTGTTCGAGCTTGTGCTGCTCAACGCGTGTACAAGTTCGGGTCTATGCATTCATAATTATGTAGTTTCTGACAAAAAAATAATATAGACAACAAAATATGTATTTCGGTTGAAACAAAAGAGAGTAATAGTGAACAAATTAATTTCACGAGTAGACGACTTTAGAGTAGCAGTAATGTTTGTTATTATTTCTGTCTAAATGCAACAGCTCTGCACATGTACAATACCCGAAACCCCGAGAAAATTAGGTTGTGTAATTATTAATCTGAAACTGACAGATCAGAAGAAAACTCATAATGTGCAGACACAAAGACATATATGTACATACATGCTTCAACACCCACTTAATCACTCTGACTCACGACGAATGATGAGAGAAAGGAGGACTAACAGCACTATTTTGTAGCCACCCGGATTGTAGGGCACAGCACATACCCTTTATTTAAGAGAAACACCGTGTACGTCAGTAAACAGACGAATGTGAAAAATTGATTGCACTATGTCACTGTGGATGGGTAATCATCCAATAAATAAATCAACGTAAATATGACTACAGAAGCCAGGACATTAGCATTAACGTGCAGAGACATTGGTGAAATGCCTTTCTGTTCCATCTCTTTACATCTTCGTGAATTCGCATAGAACTGTCTGGTGATGACTGACACTACTTCTAGTGATACATGTACTACAACTTGAGGAGGAGACGAAGCTAAGGTTTGTGTCTATGTCTGTGAATATACTTCAAACGATTTTACCATTTATCATAAAGGGGAAAGGCTGAGTGACATGTCAGAATCCTATCATTAACTAAAGCAATAGTATAAAAGGCAGCAAGCAATCTGTTGTGATACTAAAGAGCTTGGCCAAGTCTTCCTTTCAACAGCATAATGTAAAGACTAGGGAGGTAAGTCTCACTCCAAAGAAGTAATTTAAACAAGAAGAAAGATCCAATAGACATACCAGCCACGTCTCCAGAATCAAATGACTGTTTTGCTATACTCAGTTTTGTCTCTTTGTCTCATTTCCTGTTGTTGTTTCATAACTTGGCTCTTAGTGGAAACTTCTAGCAATGATTGACGTCCATGACTTGTGGTCTTTCACACGAGATGTCAAAGATTACTTATATTAGGCCAATACATTTGTTGAATATTTGCAGCTGCCACACCTGTAGTCGGTTGACTCATGGTCTCGCTTCAGACAGCGGAAGAGGACAGCAAGTCACTTCCAGCTGGGCATGGGCAACAGCATGCATGGTTACTGAGTTAACCGTGCACATGAATAGCTCAAGTGGTGAAAGGTTCCCTTCACCTAAAATATTCTGGTCTATGAAATAGTAGCTTTCATCATGCGAAGCCTATACATTTCGGGCGGCGAGAATTCGTTCACCGTATGGCCAACGTGCAGTTTCGAAGGCGAGCAAACAAAACATTGAATGGAACTATGGAAGCGACTATGCTGATGGACGGGAGAAGGCAAAGAACTTGTCTATAAAGCAGGACACTGTTATGCTTCATATTCTGAACAAAAACGCTGAACTATTTTCTAATCTGTGCAAAAACCAAACAAACAAGCAAAAATCCCTTTCAAGTCTTCGGTTTCTGTCCTGGGGGATTCGCTTTTAAAAAACTTTAACCTTTAAAGAAATTAGGAAATTAATAATGATGTTTTGTTGTTCCATTAATAGTATGTCACAAGCTGTGAAATTATCTTTGACTTTGAGAAATAAATATTTTTACAATAAATATTAAATAAAGACATATGTCTAAGCTGTAGGTGTGTGAAGTTAAGATAGTATAATGAATTATTATCTTATTTATACACCTAAAGAACTGATGATGAAACTAATGATATGCAAATGAAGTGCAAACACCCTGTTTACACGAATTTGGAAATAAATTTAAGCCTTAAATACACAGCTTGAAGAGAGATCACGCAGAGGCGGTTGTGACTGACTGACACGCCTCACCGGTGTGGAGATGGCAAGCACCGTGAGGTGTGTCGCACGAGGCACAAATGTGAAAGGAGGAGAGAGTGAAATCTCGGCCACACCTTAGGTGTGCTTGAACCGTTACAACTATGTACGGTAGCAACGGCCGATATATTTACCTGTCAGAACTGGTTAGTGACACATTTTGACAAGGGTGTCTGTGACGCATGAGGTTACTAATACGGAAGGTCACGACTCCTCCTACCTTACTTTAGTCGTTATAGGTAGTTGCCACCACACATTTAGGGTATGATTGATGTCCAGGCTTTGTTACATTTTATTATATTGATTTTTATGTTTTAAATCTATGGTAATATTAGAAGTCAAATTTATCAGCAAAATGATCAAACTTTTCAATGAAAAGTAAAAAAGCTGAAAGTGGTGTTACTGTGTAATTTATTTAGCATTTGAATTTGGGATATAAAAAGCTGGTGGAAGGATTGCATGGGGCCAGGCCAGGCACTTGTCTGTATTTAGGTCAGTATTAAACTATTGGCTGTCAGGCGTGTAAAGCGAACCGCACACACCTGGACTATGACGATGAAATGCACCTTCTGTCAACACGAAGTAGATCATCTCCTCGTCCTGGACCTGGTCAGAATCTCGCCCACACACCCAGCCATCTCAGTGTGTGAGAAGTAGCTGTGTGATCTGTTGTATATGCGATCTCTGTTTAAGACCGAATGATTGCTTCATTTGGATTAATGTTCTAAGAAGTTGAATCTGGTGATGCGACTAAATGACTATTGGGAGACACGCTCCACCGATCACGTCCCGCTGCAAAGTTCATTGACAACAGTGGCAGCGCAGGAAAGGGGACAGAACTGACACCAAGACATTGCGCGTGCTTCTGGATTACTTCTCTTGACAGATGTCTACTCTTCTCTGAAGTGGCGGGTTCATGGTGATTTGATAATATTAATTTCCACCTGGTCAGTGCAGACACAAATAATGTGTTAAATGTGTTGTGAGATTTTCTTCAGGGTTCCCCGAGTCTGCATAGCTGTGACCAATGACCACTAAGATGATGTGAGAGATGGAATTATTTAAAATCTTATCAAGCTCGTCTCTTTTATTCTTTTATTCAAAAGCGGAATATACAATATACATGCACAGAGAAAGTTCAGTGAAGAGTTCTTTATTTGCAATAGAGATTTGTGAACTATGTGTATCTTACACATGACAGAAAGATAGGAAAGGGTCATCTCTTGAATAAATTAATAAACATTAGCTTACTAAGAGTTAAAAGTTAAGAACACTAACAATCGCGGGTTACAGTCAGACCAACAAAAAAAAAAAAAAAAAAAAAAAAAAAACCAAAAAAACAAAAAAAACAAAAAAAAACTATGTGTGTGTGTGTTGAGAGTGGTGTTTGTTGGGACGGGGATCTCAAATTTGCTTTTGCTTCCGAGCTCACAATCATACACGCTTATTGGCAAGAAAATAGGACTAATGCACGTATACTCTCATTCTAATGACGGGATCGTTTCACAGAATTATTTGCAAGGCAAAGAAGAAACCGTTCATCCACTCCTAGACACTGAAATGCTGTTTGATGGTTATTTCTTAGCTTAACGCAGACACTCAACATATATTTCCAAGAAGAGTTAGAAGAAAAATGAAAAAAAAAAAAAACAAACTCTCTTCTTCTAGAGATATAACGGAAGACTCCAAGCCAGTGCTATCAATTACAAAATTCCATACTTGCACCCTTTCAGAGTCAGGAAAGGGGAATATACTTATTCCCGTGAACAAAATACTAAAAGCCCGCATTTGTTTGTACACGCGTGTAATGGCCAATGGTCACTGTTACAAGGAAATAATATAATCCCCATTTCTCAACAAATTTAGCAAACAGTTCGGTGACATTAATTTGTAGTCAGAAAGCAGATTTGAAAGAATGAATGCAATACAAATTTTATTTTACATCGAGCTGAAGGGTATTGAACAGTATTGTTGGTTAACAATCAGACTTTGCTGCGATATACCAAAACCATTTTTCTTTGTCCAGACCACTCCTGCACTGATGGCGTTATCTTTGCTCTGAACTGAAGGACAATGAGATCTCCCCAAGACAAACGTCAGAAGAAAAACGTGGACACCTGACCTATGACCTACAACTCATGCTATCCCTGTAAACACACTTTATTTCCCTAGTCATGCCAGTTTTAGAAGTTGACCAAGCTTATTAGCACAAGAGCCAGTGCCATAAAGTAAACATGAGACTACATTTCCGAAGAAGGATAAACTCGCCATTTATAATTTATTTTCCCAGCAGGTATCTAACCGTCCATATTTGGCTGCACATTGTTGTAAAGAGATGAAACAAGAAAGGATTCACCAAACATTCTTTGAAATCCAGCGCATGTTCAATCTATTTGTGACAGAATGGTTGCATATAAAATGGACAGCTCGTTAATTGTCGTCGTGGAATAAGGCAATTAGTTGTGGCGCCTGGCTTTTGTCGGACACGCGCTCAAAACACGTTTTAGAGCAGATGTCGCTCGCAACATCCCTCAGTGTTGATGGTAGGGAGGCCCACGAACTGGCGAAACGCAGTCGGCTGCCAGGCAGTACTCTGGTCAGTTCGGATAGACCCTGGTTACTGCCGATGCCTGTAAACAATTTTGCATAAACTGAGAATATCATAATGAATGCAACCGTGTCAAAACATAATAAAAATGTTCTTTAAGCTTGTGATTGCTCTTCTTGCAAGATTACTTCTTTTATTCAGCAAGATTTAAAAAAAAAGACTAATAGTTGTTAAACAAATTCGCTTTTTGTGCACAAAGTAGCTATCTCATAAACAACAGTTAAGTTGTCGCTATATAAGATGTGAATGATAAGCTTGAGAAGGATGCTGGTAGAGCAGAAAACTGACCAATGGCGTAAACGTTGATTCCTGTATTAAGTGCGTCTTGTACACGGCTGATGGTGCTTGTAGGATTGATGCTGGCACCAGTCGTGAGAATGACCAGCGTAGATTTGCCCCCACTACGACGGTTGGTATACAGCAGGTCGCTACCAGAAGTGATGGCCGTGTCTGTGTATCTGACACTGTCCCCAAGGTAGGGTAGTCTCAGGATAGCTGTGTAGAATGTGTTGTGTGAGACAGTTTCAACAACATTATCGACTAAAAAATATTAACGTCTACCGTTGTCCACGCATATTGCCGTTTAATGTAAATAATTGCAGATTATCAATGTTTCCATGCTATGTCAGTGACTAGCTGTGCTCCAGCTCTTTGGTATTTTTGCAGTAATAGTGCCGCGCAAGAATGATGGTTATGCAAAAATAGTTCAGATACAAACAGTGAAATAAGTGATCATGAAAGCAGGGAAGATGGCAGCTATTTCAAGTATTTTTTAAATAGTTTTTAAGCCCCTACTCCTCTCCTTACCATTGACGGTTGCACTCTCTGTATCAGACGGACCGAAGGTTCCCGAGAGCCTGGAGCCATAGCAAAGGCCACCAAAGCGAGCCTGGGAAGGGCTGATGACGAACAGACGGAGGAAGGTCAACAGATACAGCTTCATGAGCTCGAAGTTTGCTGTGCCCACAGTTGACGAGGCGTCCATCAAGACCACGATGTCCACGGCTTTGTTGCACACTTTTTTTTTGATAAAACAAGCAGTGGGATGGTTACAAGATGAAGCCTTCATTGTTAAGACGAAATCGGATGACATGATACAGCGCATCACGCTCTGCCATGAGGCAAGTCTCGTTAGTACATACTAAGTGGATAACTGACTGACACTGTTATTCAATGAGTGGTCTAACATTTTTTTTTTACCGCAACTATTATCATGCTTTCATAATCATTCATGTCCGTGCATTATCCAATATCGTTCAGAAATTATCAAAATATCATTTTCCTTTATATCTATATATAGATATATAACTTACCACCATTAGAAGGTGTAAAGGTTGGAAAAGGCATAGGTGTTGTTACTGGAAAAGATATTTAAAAAAATCATGATTTACTTTCTTCCACTGATCCATCTCTATCCCACTGCACACGCACATGTACATCAACAGATTGCCTTGAATTCTAGGTTAGCATATATGAAAAAATATATCGGCATATGAAATGAGTCATTTCAATGCATATTAGTTTCAATTGTCTTGTTTATGATCAATGCTATAAAAATTAGTTTAAACTGAAAACTTGACGAATAAGAATGTGTATCTCTATCCACTGTGATTGGCGTGGTGACTACAAGAGATGTGAAGCTTACCTATGGGTGACGTCGGTGCTGAAACTAAAAAAAAATTATAAAATTAAAAAAATTTCCACTTTGATATTTCTTTTTAAACACTATTTGACATAATAACCATAAAATGAGGAAGACATCATGACTGTGATTAATAGGCATCGTCGTGAATATTAATGTTATTCTGAAAACTGAGATGCACAGTAATGACACTAAAGCTCATTCTAATACAACTCTTTTGAGTATGTCACCATGACAAATTGCTATATGAGCACTATGCAAAATCTGTATTATTAACATATTTTGTCTTTAAAGGTAAGAGGAAAGTTAGTTTTTTTCTGATATTTAAAGCAATTGTCCTAGATATTGCACTGCGATGCATAGTGTTTAACATTTAGCTATAGTACATCAGGTCATAAACATGAGGACCTTTAGGTGTTACATGAGTAGACTCAAACTTACCAGCGCGGCACACATCCACAACAGAACTGGCAAGAGCAGATGTCAGATTTTGAAAAGTTTCCACATGATACATTTGGTTTTGGTCAGATGATATTGCCTGCAACTCGGTGTTGTCGTTGAGGCCGATACCTTAAATGTGCAAAAGATTTCAGAAATATTTCTTGTCGTCACAAAAAGGATATGCATATATAAAACAACGAGTGAACACAACCGAAGACTTTTTCCAGCTTATTATATATATTGTGAGAGAGAGAGAGAGAGAGAGAGAGAGAGAGAGAGAGAGAGAGAGAGAGAGAGAGATAGAACGTTACGTACGTTATTGACAGAATGTGTTCAGAATCTTTAAGGATTAAAAAAACGAATTTGTCTGTACTACTCTTGTTTGAAAAAAAATTCTGAAGTATTTCTACTTATTCATTCTAAAATTTTGATATTTTTAAAATCCTGATCCCCATCCAGCATCGATAAGTCAATCACACATTTTGTGAGGTAAACTAACCCTTGTATTGGCTGACATTAAATGGTCAGAGGGTGGGACTAATTATTTACTGACTTTACACAGGTTCACCACGGCTTTGCTCACTCACCAAGAGCGTAAATGGAGATGCCAGCTTGTTTGGCTTCGGCTGCTGCCTGCAGGGTGGCCGGCGGGTTGGTGCTGAGGCCGTCCGTGATGACTACCATGATCTGAGGCACGCCGCTCTGCTTCTTGGACAGCAGCTCCGCGGTGGCCGCGCGGATGGCCTTGTCCGTGTCCGTGCCGCCGTTAGGATAGGTCAGGTCACTCAGACCTTCAGACACAGGGCAATACAGTCACACCTCCAACACCTGTGCTTACATACAGAGAAAATATAGACGGGGAGACAATAGGGAGGCTAATATTTCCTGAATCCTTATTAGCCTCATTGTAATCACTTCGTGGTCATTACTGAAAGTCGTAATATTGTCGGAAGGCTTCTCAGGTCAGATGACGAAAGAATGGTGTTCGTGTGTCGAAACGATCGTGATGAAACTAATGTCAGAAAGTTTGCACCAATAAATTGTGTAAAATACAAATAAATTAGTTACGACCAACGTGTCGTAACGAAATAACTTTCGTTAAAATGTTGGTTTGTATTACTATTGTAAGTGCTATGTATGTTAACTTAAAACAACAAATCTGATATAAACTCACAGCAACCGGCGAAATAAAACTAGAGATAGGTTCAAGTGATGAAGTAGTTGAAATCGCAATAAACACTTTAACTCATAAGCAAACATCCGTCCGTGAAAGTAGGCTTTCAGCGGGAAACAGAAGAAAAGTAAATAAGGCTAACTTGCGCTGGCATCAACTTAGTTTAATGTACTACAAACGTGGCAATCGCGACAAAACCAATGTGAAGGGCTCAAAGCATAATTTTGTACTTGCCCTTCGTAATGACACTTCTGTCGTCGGTGAGGGGTAGGGACTGGAAGATGCCAGTGGCGTATGTAATGGCGCCAATCCGGGTTCTGCTGGCACCCGGCATGAAGAACTGCACAGTGTTGATGAGCGATGACACCGCGCTCTGAAAGTTGACGTTCCTGACGCTGCTAGAGCCGTCCAGCACGAAGATGACATCCAGCTGCTTGTCACAGACTGCAACAACAACAAGCTATGTCAAGACATTGTTCCCTTCTGCAAACAACATTGATACTCAAGCCGTTTTTTCTATATTACGATGATAAAAGTGCATCAGGATTTTGATGCAGCAATACGTGTGGCATTGAAATAATGATGTTATGTTGTACTCAGCTGTGAGAGTGATTTTAGATATTGAATGTGACTTTAAAAATTTACTTATGTGTGAGTGTGTGAAATAAATATGCAACCTCGAAAACGGACTAGATATGATTTTGCTGATAAGAGAGAGAGAAAGAATAAATAAACTTTATAGCAAAATACTTTTCATTAGAACTCTAAAATATCCAGATGAACAACGAACATTTGTTATTTCTATAAAAACATCGAAAGGTCTATGATTTGCATATCCACACAAACGCACGGCTCCATTTTAAATGTGTGTGCATTGTTTGCCCGTGACCTGCTAAGGTCACATTTTCCACAAGGCACATGGCCTAGGACATCCTTTATATTATTCCTGCTTTCAATACAGTAGACTGTGTGCTCGGGTTCATGGACACTTACAGGTCCCAAGTGTCGAGCTGCACGTTTGCCTGTCTCCGACAAGCCCCGTGAGGACACTTGAGTTGCCTTACCAAGACATCTGTTCATACATTAGCACTCCGCCTGGGCCTAGGATGGAGAGGCAGAGAATCTACTCTGACCGCCTTGTAATTACATTACCCTATTTCAGAAAGGATGTACTTCTGATAAATTATTCTTTCAGAAAACGGCTTATGACAAAGTACCCAAAACTAAATGGAATCTGCAAGAATTCAAACTGTAGGATACACAGTGGCAGGTGTATGCATGCAAAAGTGAAAGAATACCTAAACATATGCATACCATTGTGATCTTCGATTACATTCAAGTAATTTAATTTAATAAAAACTAGTGAATAATCAGTTCTGTTTCTCCGTTTTTTCGCCAGTAGCCGTAGTTATTTTACAGTTTACCATTAACTTACCCAAATACGGCGTTGTTGTCATAGTTGTGGTTCTAGTCGTTGTTTCTGAAATAATATAATCAGTCTTTAAAACATTAATTAACTATTAGCGATGTTGAGATTGATTAAAAACTTAACTTGAGAGAAATTGTTCTTCATTTTAACAGCTGCTTCAAAACTAAGTGTTGGTTATTGTATGATTGTATAATTTATTAAGCCAATTTATCAACAACAGATTTTTTTCACGTAATAAGGAAAATGTTTTTAGTACCTTGTTTCTTTGCTCATCTCGTTTGGCTGCTTTACTTTTTCCTTCGTTATTTTTCAAAAATGATTTTAGATTTTAATATAGTTTTCTGATTGCTGGGAATTGACACTGATATTTGTCAAACTATTTATTTGTGAAAATATTTACATTATTTCGAGAAGAATGTTAACCAATACCATTCAATCATAAATAGCTCTACATGGCATGCCATATAAAATAGTTCCACATCATAATAAAGACATTGCCTTGGTTGTGTCAGGTAAAGTATCAAATAAATATTTTAAAGTAAGCTTTTTTAGACTTACAGCTACACATGGTTTCATACGTACACACTGCACAGACTGGTAAAGTAGTACTGAAAATTTAGAACGTTTTCTGTCATATTTTTTCTGTAATATACAAACATGAGCAGCCTAGTATTTGGCTCTTTGCGCATGATAAACGTGTTGCACAGTGTTGTCTGAATGACTGGTATTTTACAGCAAGAGAAATATCAACTGCACGTACCTATGAGACACATGGTGGAAGCAAACTCCACGAGTTTTGTGGCCAGACTAGAGAATAACGAAACCGTAAAGACGTAGTTTCCATTTGCAGACGTAGCAACGGAGTTGAGTTCGTTAGAGTTAACATTATCTCCGACCCCTGTGATGAAGAACAATAAGAGATGTGAACTTTCAAGCATACCGCGAGCTGCTAAGAAACATAAGTAAGCTCCTATATCTACTAGGACCAGAGAACAAACTTAATCTAGTGAGATACAATTTTCTGACATGTCAGTGTAACATGTTAGTGTTAAATTTTAGTGCAAGATAAGATAGTATTTTCAGAATCTTGATGAAAACCCCCCTTTCATTCTACACTCCTACAAACATCCTCGGGTCAAGAAAGAATCGAAGTCGTGACCCCATGTTTGCACACAGATACACTTAATTAGCATACAGTCCCAATCCTCATTAGCTGATGCCTTCACATTGTAAACATAACCCTGTACAGTCCTGACTTCTGTTCATCTTCCACTGAAATTTATCCCATCAAAAAAAAAAAAAGAGCACCTAAATAAACCCTTAAGTAAAGACACTTTTCCCAACATGTCGCTACGTTTAGTACTGTTTTCATGATGGTTTTATATTAAAAAATCACACATGATCGAAACTGGCTTGTATGGTCATCTATCTCGTTGTCATTTTTCTGACATGATCAATTATCCCACATTCACCCCAGCCAGCCTTGTCTGTTCTTTGCATGCGTGGGCTTCCATCATGACTTGATCGTTAACGTTTTTCTCTATGAATACGCCTTGGGTGTATCACCACATCTCTGTCACCAATACAGAGAGGGTTGGCTGACCTGGAATTTCATCCCGTCCCGGACACACCAATCTGTCTCTGCATGTGACACCTGTTTACAGGGTCTGCTGATCTCATGCAGTTTTAATTGCTGGCTCGGCGCAATGCCCCTCCCGCATCTCTACCTCGCTCCCTGATTAACATATGTGCTACCCGCCCAACTCTATTCATCAGTCTGTCTTTCTGCATGCTGCATGCCCTTGTCTTGAATGATTAGCATAAGCAGTGCATTAGTCCTGCAGTTACAAACCTAGTTCACGGAATCATCGAAATGTGATATAAAAGAACCACGGTACAGAAGATGCTGGGCATAGCTCACGCAAACACTGGAGCACCCATAACAAACATAGCCGATTCGATGACTCATCACATCCATCACATCCACTACCCTTCTTGTATTCGTAAGGACACATCTGGACAAACTCACCAATGACATATATTTGGACGCCCTGACTTTTGGCATTGGAGGCGGAGGCGAGGGTGAGACTGGGGTTTGTGCTCATGCCATCTGTGACGAGCACAACGACCTTCGCCACGTCCTGCCTGTTCGACTGCTGGAACATTTGCACCGCCCTGTCGAGGGCTTTGTTGGTGTCGGTGCCACCGTTCTGGTAGCTTAGCTGGCTTATTGCTGAAATTAAAAGACTTCTTACAAATCAGTTTCTTACAGACTGTTGCTGACCAAAACATTAATATACATTTTAAAAATCATTTTGCCTAAAGTTAAAAAAAAAACTCTGCAAAGTTAATCTTAAGCACGCTTTGAATTTCAAAACGATTTCTCTTCCTCTACGTATGCAAAAGAGTGGATTTAAGTGTAAATGTGTTTATTTAAGTGCGAATGCGGAGAGATTATAAGACTGAAGGTTGTATGTCGGGGACTTTTGCTAATGTTCGTGTTTTGTGTCTTTATGCTGCATGTATGGAATATGTGCAAGTGCTTAAAAATATCTGAAGCCCATACTTTAGATTAATATACAAACATACCTTGCCGCAAATCTGCTTTTGTGCTGGAGAATGGGACGACTTCAAAGACCTCGGTGCCGTATGTAATAACCCCAACTCGTGTTTCTCCAGATGAGATGCGAAAATAGTCAAGGACAGAAGACAGTTGTGTCTTCACCAGCTGAAAGTTTGTGTTGTGTACGCTGCTTGAAGAATCCACAAGGAATACAAGATCCATTCTGTTGCACACTGGAAAACAAGTTTTATTTTCATCTCGCATGCTAAAAAGCTCAAAAGCAACTTACAAAGCAAGTCATGGAAAGATAAGACCTGCAAGCCTTATTGCAGGTTATGATCTGCAAAGTATTCAGTCGTGTGACACCGAGTTTCACTACATTGTTGCTGTATTCCTGTCCCTGTACAGCAGTGATGTGTACAACCGTAACAGAGTTTTCACGATCAAAATAATTATCACCGATGATGCATTGAGTCATAAATATCAACATCTCAAACTATTTCTATATGATTTTAAATCATAATATTGTTTAACAGACTACGTCTGTCGTGCTTAAAGCCAGTCAACATTTTAAGTACACTGTGTATCTTACAAGACTTCGCCTAACTTCCAAAAGAAAATTGTAAAGCAGTTCTGTGAGCAAACCATAACTGTCTCCATCTTTAAGGAAGTATTAAGATGGACACGATCAGATCTCCCCCCATCAAAGTGAGATGCTACATTCCAATACTCAGGCTCCACCAGCTTCGGTCTGGGAAAGAAAAGATGCACCTAAAAGAAAGCTAAGCCCCAGTGATATCCTCCAGGGCTAATCGTTTTCTCAGTGCTCAGAATCTGGATTCAGGTGAAGTATAGGCACAAGCGTTCTCGCCATGTACCGGGATCTGTGATATGTCAGCATTTACGCATTTAAACATGATTCCAGTGTATGAATATGCAAATTTTCGAACTTGGAAAATAGTTATTTAAACAGGAAATGTGCGGCTTCCTAGTCTCTAACACCTTCTGTGTAGCGGGATTTCATGTATTTCTCCCTGTCAAGGAAACAATGACTTTAAAGGATTGTCCAGCGATGCATACAGAGAGTCTACTCACAGTTCTGAGCGGCAACCTGGGCCAGTAAGCCAAAGAGGCTCAAGCACACTGCAGCGTTGATCATCTTGGTGGCGGTGGCTGGAAGAGAACAAACAAAAGTTTCAGTCAACCATCATTATGTTGTGAGAACTACATTTAGTGTATGCGGTAATCACCATATACGAAGACAACCGTATCTCCTCAGCTAGCTTGGTCATACGTCGTTGATTTCTGCTAATAGCAAACAGTGCTCGAAACAAATTTTTTTATTAGTTGCAGCATTTTTATAACTCGCTTGCAGGGACTACGTCTCTTGTGTTTGCTGGTAGAGACTACACAGCCTGCTACTCTCTCAATACTTGCATCGAGCCCAAGAAGGACCCCGTAGCGCATGCAGACAAACACGGTTCAAAAGAAGTGTTTACATTTAGAAGTACCAGATACACTTATTTTGAGTGGTTTTGACAGGATGGTGATTGGTAACACCGCGGCCGTTTAAAAAATAGCGAGAAATAATCTTTACAAAATCATATTAGTATTCATTGTTTTTGTGGAATTATTATTAATGTGGCTGGTAAACATTGTTTATACTTTTTTCAGTTGCTTAGTCTGAAAAGTGATTACACAGGGTTAGTGCCAGTGTCTTGCTACACAATCTGGCAGTCAACTACTGCAAATCTTTTAGTAAGCAAACACATACCAAATGTGTAATGCTTATATCCAGAAACGTTTAAATAGCAAAATAGATCAAATAGATGTTAGATACTGAGATTTCAGTAAGATATTCAAAATTTGCTAAAATGCTAGAGACATTTCCTTTCCATTTTTTTTTTTTACAAACAAAGCCTCCATTTTGCTTTCCCAAAAATTGACAGGTGGACAATCACCTTCTCGACCAGAGAGCGATGTCGCAATGTTGAAGGTAGACACTCAGCTGACAGGTATCCGCTCCTTCTCTTGTGCCTTCCGCGCTGCAGACGTCTCATAGATGGCGCTGTCATCTGGATGCAAGGCGACTTTATACAGGCCACAGATCCACCCACCTGTTCACGACTTTCTATTTTATTTTCAGCGTTAGGTGGACGGGGATGGCGTCATTTTCTCGAGAGATCTTGAGCCTTTCCGCATAAGGAAGACATTCTGAAGTATTTGAAAACTTTGTGTTGCTTGTCATTCAGGAGTTATCAGGTGAAAAGTGGCAAAGCAGGTCTTGCATGTGCATGTACGTATGTCTACGTGCACACACACACGCACGCACAAAAGCACACACACACACAAACACACCCCCACGTGTGCATGACTTTTTCTGTGTGTTAGCCTAGGCGAACTTACATCTTGACCTCTTCACACACTAGCGGATGCTGGTGGCTGCATGATATTAGTTTGCAAGGGGTGGGGGATAGGTACTTTAAGCATAGCAAGCAACTAAGACTACATCATAGCCAACCATCCAGCTCTGTAAACAGATGCCACATGCAGAAAAAGAACAGCTTGGCCTTGCTCAATACGAGATTTGAATCCAGAACAGTCAATCGTTGTTGTATTGGTGACAGGCACTAACTCGTCCCCATCAGTTTGCAAGACGGTCATAAGCTTCAGAAGAAATCTCAGCTGCTTTTCAACGTTCAGGGTTCAAGAGTCCTGAGGGTTATGGCAGTACAGTCTGACCACGATAGTTCTCTGCCCAGCACTATGTTTTCAAGTCGTGCCCAATGACTTTATTTTGTAACAAGTGGGAGATAAACTCAGCAATATATTATCTATCATTACTATATTTCTAGTCGCCATGTACAAGCATCCCTTTGTATGTAAATTATAGGCAATTTGTTTATGAACCGTCTATTTTTATTTGCATTTGCTCTGGTTGAAATTTAAGCGGAAATTGTTCAAGCCTACTACAAGAACATTTGTTTAACTACATGGAGGTTTACAGAACCCCACCTGCACTTACTGCCTACCACTTTAAAGCCCTTAAAATCTGACTCATGGGTCACCTAGTAAAGTCGTCAATAAATCGTTTTTAATCCACATGTAATTGTACGTAGCTGACACACACACAAGCACGCAGGCACGCACATGCACACACAGTTACACCGAGAGAGTATTATTGTTAAACACAAACTAGTGACGAAGGGACCCGCTACATAATATTTGTTCTTGAAAACTTGTGTTCGTCTTTAGGTGTTTATCTGTGCAGATATATACACGAGCAAGCTTCCAAAGAATGCCCTAGCATCTCGCCTATTATGGGTTAGATTCTTGGTACAGTGGCCTACAAGGGTTTGCAAGTGATGTATACTTAAGGAGGAGATTTGCATGTTCTCGTTACTTTTGTAGTTTGCCCCATAACATTCTTGTCGATACATAAAACATATGTGTGTAAGGTGCGGTAATATTTGAAAACGTGCAAGCAAGCGTGCACACGTACTCTCTCTCTCTGTATGTGTGCTTGTGTGTATACGCGTGTTGGTGCTTTCGTGTGTTGGTGTGTGTCTGTGTGTATGGGTGCGAGAGAGATACAGTCAATTTTAACTGGTAAAAGGTTGACACTTTTGATACCTTCCCACCAGATCATGAAATCTCAATGTTAATGGTTAAACACACTGCTAACAAAGACCTTAAGGTCAAAGGTGACTGGGAAACCTCAGTTTTGACCCCGCACCTGTCGATGTCGCTGCATTACCGCTCCACCTGCAGTGAGCAGCTCGCCACCTGCTGTTATTCGTGGTCCCGTCACACGACGCCGGACACGTGCACGTTGTACATCCGGGCAGCTAAATGTGAGCAGACTAATTTCGAATTGTTTGGGAAATCACACACTCAATTAAGTATGAGGTGAATACAACGCTTTGCGGTGATGTGAGGACATAAATTTCTGCCAAACACAAAGCTACTCTAAACTCTGCTGTGCTTTATTCTTAATAGTGAAGTGCATTTGGTGCTTTTGCATCGCGTTTCTTGCTTTTCTTTTCTTTTCTTTTTTCTTTTTATTTAATTGAGCTGTAAACTCCTTTCCCGAATTCTGACGACCAGCTGTACAATAACGCCTTTTAAAGACTGGAATAACCATTGTGACGGATGTTTGTCTCGCTCCTTGGTGTGACTAAACGGTGTGGCAGCCAGCAGCTGATGAAAACTGGATTCTTTGTGTCGGATACAGTCTTCAGACACACACGAAGTGAGTAGGCTTCACAGACCATCATCCAGTATTCATCTGCCGATCTTGCCACTTAATCGCAGGGAGGTTCTATGATCCAATGTTTACCAAAGCGCTAGACAAGGTCGAGACGATTTTGCTGTCTATACTTGACATTTAAGGAAGATACCGCAAGAAGTCGGGGCAAGAACGGTCTTAATTGACGCTCCCCAGAAGGAAGCGTGTCCGTTTAGAAGAAAACGCAATCTCCTTAAAATGAACACCTTTGTTGTTTGAAGTACTTGATTAAGAATCATGCACACATTGCAGCAAGCCTCCGGCACAGCTTCTGTTTATTTTCGGAGCACATTTGCTGTGTGGGCTAAGTTTACTTAAATTCTTAAGTAGCAGTCTGTTTTCTTTTCCACGAAGATTTACTACGTTTTTGAATTTCAACTCCCTCGTGCACGGAGTAAAATAGGGTTTTCATAGACCATCACCTATGTCTCTCTCACTTTTTTATTTATACCACGTCTCTCTGTCTATATAGACTCATTGACCCTGAGATATAACTCGGATATAAAGCCAAATTCATCTTGTTCTAGCTCTTTTAACTTTATTCGTAAATCTTTATGCGTAAAACACCAATCTAGCCATCCTGAAAACTGATATGGACATTTTTAAGGTTGCAAGCGCATGCATGTAAGCATCTGTTCGTGTGTGTGTATTTACACCTACTGGTGCTGTGTAGTCAAATGTGTATAACGGTATTGACAATCTCTATCGGTGCTGTAAAATATTTCAGATACAAAGTGTAAGACGAAAGTTTTCATAACAGCTGTGAAAGTTTTAACAGTTTATTATTTAGTACATCAGATCTTTACACCTAAATATATGTTTAGCTTTTCTCGTGGAAAGACTCCCTTTGCTACATTTCTCGTATCTTTACAAAACATTTTATGAAATTTTTCTGATAGCAAAGTTTCCCCGAACCAAGTCATATTTTTAATACTCACTTTCTTCGTATCGTGTGTGAAAAAGCATCTTTCATAGGTAGTTTTGCCAACGACAAAGGAATTAGTATTTGTTGAGTAAATGCCGGACATTTCGTGTTTAACAGAGTGTGAGCAACATTACTAACAGCAGTACAATATCAGTGAGGCAACTACCCAATCACCGAAACAGCTCAAGAATGCTTGGTTAAAAAGAATTCTTCTTACCAAACCCATATGTACAGAAGCTCAAGGAAGTCTTCCTTCTCAAATATATTGTACCAGGACGAATTGAGGTACATGTGGGACTACTCCCTAATTACAGTTATGTGGGAGCCAGAAAGAAGTAGTTGTTATGGCCCTGCCCATGTGTACAGAAGCTGTGGCAAGACATCCTGTTTGACACATGCCAACAATTGACCAGTGTAGTGCTTTGTGTAATACTCCCAACACTGCTATAGGAGCACTTGATCCTAGTGCATGGGTGGTCTTTGTCACTTGGTGCATGCCCGAATTTTACCTGCTGGAGGCGAATCAAAGGGGCTGCCGTGGAGTAGGTATTACTTCACCGACAAAGTTAAATCCAGTGCTTATTTTGCATTAACATTCATGAGCAATTACTGAGAAATGATCGTGAGAGAGAGAGAGAGAGAGGGAGAGGGAGAGAGAGAGAGATCATCTAAGCATTGTAAAATACAAAAATGTTTAAGATCCATATCATCTTCAAGTTTTCTGAAATTGTTCATAACAAAACCGCTACAGTCAACAAATAGCAACAAATAGCGACAAAAATAACAACTGTCAATAGCACACCTTATTCAAAGAACATTACAGGTAAACTTTCAAAGAACAAACGACCTAAACTATTTCCCATTAATACTAGCCCCAACACATGCATTTAACATACACACAAAGGTAAAGAAAAGTCTGCTCTGTTATTGACACTTTCTGTGAAAGAAATGTTAGCCGCCTCGGTGCCGCCTCGGTGAGGCTTCTTTTCTTACGATTCAGTGAAAAGTTTGGCTACCCCCAGCGTTTGAAGAGACAGCGGTGAAGTGATCTGTTGACCCAACTCTTCCAATGGCCGTGGTCCTCACAATGTAAAAAGCAGGGTTTTTCCCCACAAATTGCAGAGTTTATTTTTCGCTGTTAGATGCCTCTGTATGTTATCGATGCTGTTTTTTTTTTTTTTTTTGAGGGAAAAACGCTTCCCAGTTAGCCCCAATCTCATGTAATAGCATATCAATATTATGTCACCTAAGACCGCTTGCTTTGTTTCCATTTCATGATTGCTTGCCAAGATAAAGCACATTGCTTCCTTTTTTGACTTTTTATTTACTTTTTTTCTGCGTAAGGTTGGACACGTGTCAGAATCTTCGTCTTATCGCATTTAATACGCTTATTTTTTATATACATTTCACGGGAGAAAACCTTTGTACACATTATTAAGAAAGTTTTTTTTTATGTCGCGGTTGTGTCCCTTTACATGTAAGCCCTCGAAGATTGTTGTCCGAGTTCTGAAATTACAAATTACAACACATTTGCAGACGTGAATGCTAATAAACGTGGCATGCTTTTGGTCTTACATAGTAATGTGTATTATGAGTCTACACAAAATGTTTACGTTTGAGATATTTTAATAATAATAAAATATATAAGCATAGTACTTTTAAAAGTGCAGGCAACACACATACACACACATAAACACACATTACAAAGAATCAAGGTAACTGTGTTTTAGCAAAGTTAGCTTATAGTTACTTTGAATTCTTCCATATAACCTGATATTTACCTGCATATGTATATATAAACTAGCTGAAAGACAAACTCCACATAGCGACTGATTGTAATTTGTCGTATGCATGCTGTTTGGATGTAGTAATTAACACACCAACACGATCTTCATATGCGTTTTTTGTCATGGCTGTCTTTAGTAATAGTACAGTCCCTTGCCTAAACTTGTGTCTAAAAATCGCGAGCATACTAGGACACAACCGTATCTTGTAGGTCAGGAATTTACAATTCTTAATTCCTGCCTTTAAAAAAATCTGCAGTGAACTAATAAAAACTATTAGAATACGACTTACATATGATGAGTATAATCTGCAAGATTCCTAATATACTTATGTCAAGTTATGTGTGTGTGAGAGTGATGTCCCTTTGCCTGACTGACTACAGGGTGACAGATCTCCATTTAGTTTCGTATTTTTCGTAGATCTGAGTTACTCTTTGTGTTTATTGTTTGATCTGTGCTTCAGCTACGCCACTTGCCATCTTCTGGATTATTCCTCTATGCCTGCGCCATGTAACATTTTTTTCATCAATCACTTCAAATGCTTGACTAGCGGTCTCGTCTGCCACACCTGCGCCATTTTACCTCTGTATTAGCAGCACAGATTTAACTCTTGGATGACTTTTCTGCTACTACACCATGAAATGTTAGGACTTTGGATGAAACTGTTATGCCACTCATGCTTGTAAAAGTTGGAGTTGACAGCTATGTTCTCTGCTGTCTTACGTCTCTTTCCAGTGTCAGCCTGAGTCAAACTGCTTTACGAGAAGACGAGCTCAGTGCTCTGCAGAGAAAGATTAAGTCACACTGCAGCGAAGAAACAAAACACGAAGATGGGGCGGTGATGTGACACAATAGCCAGTTCCTCATAGGAAGAATGCAGTCAGGACATTAAACCAGGTAGAAATCAACGTGAGAAATAAAACCTACATGAAATCATATTAATCATTAAGTAGAAATCACTCCAATCATGGATAACAGTGTAGATTTTAATTTAATCGTTTGTATGTCAATCGTTTAATTAAGGCATTCAAGGAAAGACGTTAAAGCAGGACTAGAGCATTACATCGTCGAAACATGTGTTTAAAAAGCACTGTCTGGACGCACAACGATTGTTGAAGTGAATGCAACAAATCAAAAACCGCATGCAAGCATTCCGGGCAGACAGAGCCGCCAAACAACGGAAGAGGCGTAATATAAGATGCTAAACGTCTCAGCAAACAATATGCAGACATACTTGCCGAAAGGTTTGTAAGAAATATCTGCCTTTATCTACATGACATTAATCTTTGCTCCACGGCGCAGCAGCTGATATGACGTCCCTGTCTTTTAGCAGGCGTCAGCCAACTGTACAGCGGCAGACTGCAGCAACGGTTGACTAGCTGTGACAGCGCCTGGGCGCAATAACAGTGCAGTAGGTTACTTTATATATTTATATCTACGTTATAATTTAAACTTATATGTGTACATATGCTTAAATTCCTGCTTTTTTTTTTTCTTGTTAAGAAACGAGTAATAGCGTTTTCAGAACAATCTCACATAACAAACTCTTACCAATGTACCAATGTAAGATATGCACTTGACAATAAGAAAACTAAAGGAAAAAGAGCTATTTTAAAAATAACTGCAAGCTTAAATTGCTTGCTTTTTAAATAACCTTGTTATATATGTAACATTTACAGTACTTTTAAGCTGTACATATTTCAACACATTTAAATTTTGAGGAGTAACTGATTGCAATACATGGGGTTTTTTTAAGCAAGACTACTGGCTCAACATCTTTCTTTGCCACTTGGTATGTTAAAGTTTGTACAATTTAAAAAAAAAAATTAAGTATGAGAACAAATTAAACAGCAATGTCGCAAACATCTGAAATTAAAAACTCACATGCGTAAGTACGTCAGTGAGCAGTATGCATCCTTTTCGATTTAATGTGTCGTAGGCTATTGCCACGCTACAGTTTTGACCACGTGGAGCCTCGTTTATAAAGACATCTACAAATACAGTGAGTACCACTTTGAACTAATTTATTTTTTATAATACAGATATTGTAATTTACCTACTGGCCTACATTTCATGATCCAAATTATTGCAAATTACACAATTTCCAAGGCTTACACGCATCGAGGTTTGTCTATAAATATGTAGTAATTTATTATTATACTACAAATACGGTTGTGGATATGTTAATTAAAGCAACCGATGAGATATTTTCATGGGAGGTTACTGACATATTCAGCAGGTGCTGTCCTCAGTCGCCATGCTTCAGCTGTTGACGTCACTCCTATTTGCAGTGTCATTATTTCAGCAACAAAGGTAAATTTAATATCAAAGAAAAAAAATTCCCAAAGCAATCTCAAACAGCTTATTACCTTCCATACAAGAGTCTCTAATACATCCGTTTTATGCTATATACAATAAATACGCACCGCCGTGCACAAAACGTGTTAAATACTTCACTACTTAACCCAAAACTTCACACACCCGTTAAAATAAAAGATTACAGAATAATTGTTAAAAAAAAATCTTATACAGATAAAAAAAACATGACAGCAATTTAAACAAACGAGATGAAAACCTAATTGTGTAACTTCGTAAAATCTAAAACTAATACAAAATCATCTGGAAAAAAATTTTTAAAAAGTCCCAAGATCACAGATTCATCTTGTCGTGTGGGAAGTAACATTCACAATAGTGATACCTCAGGGGCTCCCTCACCTGTCTACCAAGTTTACGGCCGGTGGGGTTTAGTCACATGTCCACCAGCCCACTTGTAGGAGGGGACAAGGAATCGGTAGGGGTTGTCTCTCTCTCTCTCTCTCGTCGACGCTGGCTACTTGATTGGATGATGAGTATTTTGTGTCAGTACCAGGGGAGTAAATAGAAAATGTTGAATATTGTCATCCCTTATGAGTAAAGAAAGATATAAAGATAGACGAACCCAATAAAAATAAAGTTTTAAAATATAATTGTGTTCGTGTTTGTGTCATTTCCGCTGTTTATCCTTTCCCTTTATTTTTTTTTCATTTATGGAGAGTACATTCAATTGTCGGTCCTAACGCTGTCAGTATGTTCATTTGCAAACCGTTTTCCCAGGTATCTAAACGCCACAGCAAGCACTCGGCTTAGAAAGACGTTTTATTTCGCGGGTAGTTGCCACCGCCTGTGATCTCCACCCTACATCAGGGTCGGGGTATAAAACAGGGAACACCTACCGCTTGTAAAAGTCAGCACCATGTACTCCTACGTAGGGCGAAAATGTTGAAAAATCGGCCTCCTGTAAGTTAGTCCATTTCTGATTTCTTCCTTTGGAGATTGAAAGAAGATGGCGGGGAGATGACTGTGTGTTTTAGACTAATGTTTAAACGACGTTTGAGGAGAGAACGTATATTTCGTGATTGACGAATTCGTTTTGCTCTATACAACGACGAAGAGTTGTCTGCTCTTTTCGATTCCGGCGACTTGATACAAAAGAACATTCACTACCTTACCGCCTATCAGGCAGCTGATGGTAGCACTGACATTTTATGCTGCAGTCCTTCCAGATTATGATCAACAGCCAGCTGATCTGTAATGCTTACATAAGCACAAACTGTGTCGTAGACTGGGCCAGGGTCAGTTTTTTCCGTTTTTGGAAATATATGACCCAGAATTTGAACTCAAGTTCAGCATTTCCTGCACTGTTTTGCATAATGTTTTGACTAGAATTTGGATAGCACATTCAGATTCGGATAAATCACATTCTTCGGATTTGAGTTGAATGAGGGAGATAATGGTGCTGTGAGGTCATCTGGTCGCTTAACAAGAATGGTTGAGAGATATTTCCAGTGGTGAGTCTTTTTTTCTCATAAATCAGAACATAAAATGGAAGATTATTTAGAACACATGCTTCCCATTTGACCTTCTGTTCTTTCTGCTTATCAAATGCATGCATATAACAGTCATGATAATTTTGCCTAGATAGGGTGTATAAGTGGAAGTGTTTGTGTTAAAAATCAGTAAACATAAAGACTGCTGTTTTTTTTTTTTACTTACTGTAAGTGCATCATAGTTTGACTTATTTTAAAGACTATGTTGCAAACTTTTTTGGTGGATTCACAACAACAAATTTCACTGTTACTTCTTTTCTCAGAATAAAGTATGAAAACTGGGTTCACAAAGAATGTAATAAGCACATATAAGAATTTTTAATTATAGACTGAGTTAGGAATATATCTTTTTCAATACAAAAGTGACTTTTTGAATACTAAGGTCTACTTAAATTGGAGATAAAAAATCAAAATGTATCAGAAGTCAAGGAAGCCCACAAAAAATTAAAGTGATAATCAAAAAAATATTTCAAGACATGTGATAACACATTTTGAATACAAGTGTAATAATCTAAACACAAATTGCAAAGTTGGTTATAAGAAGACTTGTTCTAGCATTGACATAAAGCACATAAACATAGAATAGTGAGTACACTGAAAACTATGACTAAAAACAGGAGCATAGGGCTAGAACTCCACAGTGCAAGAAACCTCAGTACAGTGGATTAGGAATCAGGGGAAGGGGGGGAGTAAGGGGGAAAGCTTCCCCTTCAAAACAGTACAGAGGATGAATAAATGTGAACAATATTCACTGTCAGCATGACGTTTGCTAACCCCCTTTCCCCCATCAAGCAAAGCATCTTTCCTATGCCACTGCAGCATGTACCATCTTCAGTGATTGTAAATGTAAAATAGTCCAATAATCTGGGTGAACCTCAATTTTTACTTTCCTCTCACTTTTTGCTCTTAATACAGTCCAAACTGAAATATTTTTAAAGCTTCTTCTTCAGGTAGTTGCAGCTTTCAATTTTTTAAATTCAAAATATTTACTGAGCTGTGCCAGTCTGACATTGGTCCACTAAATCTTAATCAAAACCATATTTTTCACAATAAGTTCATCCTCAGCGTACATCTCCTGCATCTCCTTATCAATTAAAGCAGTCTATTACCATCCCTTGTTGAATTTTTGTTTTTTAGTTTTTTTTAACCTGTTGACTGGTTTCTTTAAAAAGATGATCCATAGCTTTCGCTGGGTGCTGCTACAGTACAGACACTTCCAGTGAATGGTGGCATGTGAAGTGGGAGCAGTCACCTTTAGGGGCCTTACCATTTGTGCATTGGTTGAGTTGTAACTAATCTTATGTGCACAGCCTGCAAAATCAACAAAATGACATTTACTGTTGTGGTGTGACTGAAATGTTTGTTGCCCATGTTAAGTCAACAGAATCATTTTTGCTGATAGAGCAGGGGTGGGCAATTAATTTTCCCAAGGGGCCGGATGAGAAACTGGAATGGTTCTAGAGGGCCGGACTAATATAGTTCTCAAATTTACCCAATACACTGGTGGCTCAGAGACGGAGGCGGCCCGCGGGCCGGCGTTTGCCCAGGTCTGTGATAGAGGCTGCACAAATTAAAAAAAAATTACTAAAGGGACCCAAGGCACAGATAAGTAGTGTCTTTCCATTGTGTCCTTATATATAGGCCCAGAATAAGTCACCAAAATAATCTAGCATGCCTTCCTTCCTCTTCAAATGTTTGAAATGCTGATGGTTGTGTGTTGTACTTTACAGGGTTAGTAAAATGGTTACTTTTTACATACCATACAGCTTGATATTTTAGACAGTATTAGAGTGTCCCTTTTTTTGTCAACTACAGTTAGTAGTCTCTAGTATAGGAGCAATTGTGCTAGGTAACCAATTTATCTAATCCTAGGTTAATCCTGCTGCTTTGTTCATTTTTCAACGTCATGACTTGCAAGATAGCTAAAAATTTAACTTACATACCATCACAGTTCTCCTAAATTTATTTTGTTATCTGTCATACATTGATTGTGTGATGCTAATCAAAATCAGAAGAAAAGGCAGAACCACCAGATAGGTACCATACAAAGTTTTTGTGTGTGTATATATATATAGCATAGCAAGATTTGTGTTCCAAAATTGGTAAATGATTGCATTTTGTGTAAGCTCCCATGTTTGCCATTAAATCCATTTTCATTTACAGGAATTGTTGGTTTCAGCTTGTGCCAGTGTGTGTGTGTGTCTGCGCGTGCACCAATATGTGTGAGGCAGCCAATCACCTATTTATATTTACAACAAGGAGTTGGCTTCGCTATAACATCAAGGATTGTAACTTTATATATTAACCACACAGTAACATATACAGGACTTCAAAGCCATTAAGCGGTCAATTTAGACCAAAAAAGGCCAAATGTCCTGCGCAGAAAACAATCATTGAAGTGTACATCTGTCTGCTGGACGCAATATATAAATGATCATTTCAGCACACATTTATCTATGACAGAATTTGGATGGAACTAAAAACAGAACTAAAACCTGTTAAAATTACATTTGATATTCTATAAAGCATTGTATCAGAGTCATATCAATTTTAAAAGAAAAACTTTACCTTCATCGTCTTTATAAAATGTTTCCTTGTTTTGTGTGTTATTTTCTTGCTGATATCACTGCTGACTCTCCAAAACCTGCCGATGTGTGTGTGTGTGTGTGTTTAGTCACGAAAGCACAATTCTATCCATGTACACATTCGTAGAGGTTGGCAGTGGCTCGTCCCTTTACTGATCAATGGATACAAATTATCCGTCTCACAAACAGATTCTGTTCAGGACTTTTTTTTTTTTTAAATTTAGGAACTGTAATGGCACGCTGAAGAGATTAATCTTTGGAATTGACGCCATAGTTGTTAACGTGTCTGAGTCTTGAGTCTGGGTCAGTTATAATAAACTTGGCTTGCAGTTGGTACCCTTTGCATGGTGCTGACGTACACGATGGCCCTAGCTTTAAGGTGGGACCATTTTTTTCTCTCTCCCCATATTTTTTTCTGCTCATCACGAGGTTCGGCTGCAAGCTCCAGCTTTTTTTCCCAAGTTGAAGATTTTTCTTCGCAGTCTGCGAGTACGATACAGTTTGCCATGCGATCTTTCTTCTTTATCATAGTTTTGTTGAATGTTGCTTCCACCTTCACACTCAGGCGAATCTCAGCGAAATCGTTTTAGTAGTGAATAGAAAGAACAAAGCAAGGCGCTTTCACGAGGAACGCGATTGTTGATTGGCTGTTTGTCTCAACCAATGACGGAAGGGAATCCCCTTCAATGACGAGAGGTCACCGCATTGACCCATGCAGTCAAGTTCGCTCATACACACCGTCGTCGATTCTCGCCAAGCACGAACTCAGTTGAGTCAAGTTTGCAGTTAAGTCGGCCAGTTTAAAGACTTCTATAACCTTTTTATCAAATCGTTGATAACTTGGTCTCCGGTCTACGGCAAACAAATCCTACTTTTTACTAACCCTGTCTAAAAAAAAAAAAAATTCACAAACACCATATGTTAGTTTTTCCATTACTCAACATTTTTTTTTAAAAGTCACAATAAATATCAACTCCCATCTCTTAACGTATAATCTTATATTCTTGTTGTATTGTGGTGTCTTTGTTTTGTAGTAATAAGTTCATTAACTTTCTATGGGCGAAGTTTCGATGACATAATTTTAGCTTATACTATAAATGTAAATGTCCTGTTTTGTGAATGCAAAAGTGTGGCTCATTGTTGGTTGTTTCTGACAGGTATATGGTAAGACTATCGGACCCATCTAATACAGATCTGTTATTTGTCATTTAAAGTTTAAAATCTTTTTTTTTTTTAAAGAAAAGTATTCGATTGGACTAGAGAGAATCGTGTGGGTTTTTTAAAATCTGATATCCCGAATACAATACTGTCCAGTGTGGAGGCTCAAAGAAAATACTGCGACATAAAAAATCGCCCAGTCTTTGAGAATGCCGAAGCAGCAAAATGGAATTCATTCAACGGAGATATTTCATGTCAGAAAAACTTTGTTTATTTGGGACAACGGCCTGCAGCTCAGTGCGTAGATGGCAAGTGGCTGCAGAACGGGAAATGCTGGCGTTATCTGTGGCTCTCCCCTGTAAGTACCTTTTTCTAAAGTCTGTCCACAGCTCGAGAGAGTTTAGTTCAAGTTCATATTTTGTTAAAATTGTTGTGCGCGCCGCCACCAAAGTGAGACTTTCCATCTCAGAAATCTCTTGACACGTTAAAGGTCTAACGGTCTTACAGAAGTGAAAACATGATTATGAAGTTTTATGCGAATATAAGTAAATTTTGTTTTGATCCTATCATTAGAAACAAAGAAATTCTTGTCTCTGTATGAAGTTGAATGTTCGAAGTTTTTCTGATTATGTAAGCACACACAGATCACATAGACCACACACAAATTAGAAAATCGTGGAAATATGTGATGTCAACGGGAGATATCACTGGTAATCCTGTCAAACTGTAAACAAAGATTATTAAATACAAGAAGATTTATTACTCTTTAAGAGGGATACTTTAATGAGTGTAACGCGTTGGCAGCCTTTCATTCAGCCAGCATCTGTGTGATCAATGATGAGTTCATTTGAATACTGACGTGAATGTTCAGGCCTAATGATTTATACATTGATGTCTGTGTGTGCGCGCGCGTGCCTGTTGCAGGCGAAAGGAACTATTTTCTCTCTAGTTCTTAAGCTGAAAGCTGGGAGCAAGTTCACTTTCGGTGCCATTCTGACCCCAAAGACGAACACGTCGTAAGTAAAGCGAAATACCGATGCATGTCGTATGGTCACATCCCAGCAACAGTGTATTAACATGGACGCCAACAACACGCCTGCTACCACATCTGTATTACCAACTAAATCACACTTATTATTACTTTGCCATGACTCTGTGTTATGATAATGCGATTAGACTACACTTTCGATTATTTCAGTACATTTTTTACGTGCATTTGTGCAACGCCTATAAATAGCATATGAGATATTTTTGAAAGGAAAGGTTCCGAATTTGCTTCTTTAGAGCAGTTTTAATTTTTAGATATCATTTAAGTGCCGCTTGGTCCTGTTTTGTGAATGCAAAAGTGTGGCTCATTTTTGGCTGTTTCTGTCAGGTTTACGGTGAGACTATCGGACCCATCTAACCACACTGCAATAGTCATACGAGTCATCTTTAAAACCCGTATTAATGGTACTGACATCAGCAAACACATTTTCGTTCACACGGTGAAAGATGGACAAATTATGGCTGAAACCAAGTTCTGGCGTTTGTTCCCTTTTGTTGTGGGCACAAAGACGCACATTAAGCTGATTGCAGAGAGCGTGAAGACTCTCGGGGTAAGCAGGGGTAAAATAGTGAATACATTCGCATTTTGTTGTTCTGTGACTATGATGCTATATTCCACACTTTCATTTAGACTCACCGCTAGCTGCATGACTCTATCCTCACTTGCTCATAAATGTACCGATCTGATTTGGCTACAGAGAGGAGTTTTACGGTTTTATTCACAGAATAAGGGGAGAATCTTTAAGCAAAAAGGAAAAAAATTTATTCTGATTATTTTTTTTTAAACTCAGCGCATTTGTCGTTATTTGTCAGTTTTTGTTTTGTTTTTTTTTTTGTTTTTTTGTTAACTGTGTACAAAAATAAATAATATTCAGTGCCAACTGTGAGAAGTGAGTGTTAAATTACGAGTTCAGTAAAATGTAAATAATTCTTTTCATGCAGCTGGTTGTAGGATCTACGAAGATTTTCAGATACGTTTCAGCGACTACATTGAGGAAGCTGACTAATATAACCATCAGTGAAGAAGCAGATGTGAACTTTGCAAACGCTTTGTGTAAGTTTTTTTTTTATTATTATTTATGTTGAAGATCGTTAACTATTAAAGCAATCTGTCGATGAGAGTGCGACAGTCTAAGTTTTGCCCAACTGCACTTTTGCCAGCTCTACAGTCGTTCATATCTTTAGCGAGCAGTTTCTTCACCTTCAACATTACTTTGATTGGATTATTTGATTATAAGACTTGGTTCACGGGGTCGTCTTCCGGAACAGGATGTTCGGGACTTTCGCCAGCTGGAAGTTGTACAGTTCGCAGTAGCATTCAGCTCACTCTTGTCTTCCTCTATTAAGAAGGTTAGCAGCACTATCTTTAAAGTCAGATGACTTTGCTATATGTTTAATAAAATGGCTTAGCTTATGTGTTTCCAATACAAGCAAAACATTGACAATCCCAAATATAGTAGCTCAGTCCAATAGTACAGTAACGGATATCATACCAATTCGAAGAAAAATAATGAAACAGCATTGTTTTCTAGAAAGGAGAAACTATCAGATGTTTTAAAATAAAAAGACAGCTGAGTTGGCTGGCTTCAATGAAGAATCCTATAAATATTGGTGACAGACAAACATGGAGTAGGAGAGGCCACGTAACTGCAGATTAAACTTTTATGCTTATGGCATTAATTCAGCAGAACCTACCCCATCATAAAAAGGTATATCCTCCTTTAAAAGACTTTAATTAAGCTTTTGAAATGGGTTTAATTATCTTATTCTTAATCGCTGAGTATACTCCTAAGGCGTATGAGTATGCGCTTTACAAATTTTGCATTTTTAAAATTATTATGATTATTATTATTAATAAAAACAAACTAAGGAATGTGCTTGAAAAATTTGGATTAAAGGAAATTACTTTAAGCTATAAAATATGTACATCAGTATAAAAACTAGAGTGAAAGCTGGTGCAAACATCTGATTGTATTCAATGCCTAAGTGGTCTAAAGGGAACCTATGTAGCCCTGTACTATTGAACTAACTCCTCGACACATATACAAAGGATATGACTGAGTTAGAGATACAGCTGGCCCCTGACCTTATTGGGCTATTTATTTTACAGTTTGCTGATGATACTGCCTTAGTATTCAACACAATCATTGGACTGCAAGACCAGTTGAAAGCTCTTTACTGGTTCTCTGGGTTTTAATCTAGATAAGTCAAATGTGTTGACTTTTTGAAATGGTGCTCTGCACTGGATATTTCTGTGTAGATGTGGGTTTGATATAGTGTTGTATCGCGTATGATATTTTTAATTACAACTCTTAAAGTAGAAACTATCTGCACTATCACCACCAGGAGGGGCATGATGCTCTTTAAAGCAGATATTTTTCATAAAGTACATTTAAGATATTAGTTTACTTTAAGCACTACTGTTAGTGGCTGAAACACAGACATATGAAACTGTTTAAATGTCATCGTCAGAATTGCTGTATAGTAAAACATTGTTAAAAATCTTACCATTTCCATTTGTACACTTTTGATGTGGTATGCAAGAATGATGATTACATCGTGTATTGCATTCATCACATACAAAGCATTAGAAATAAGATGAAAATTAAGTGTCATTGAGAAATTTTACACTTAGGTATACCAATGGTTCCATTTTGATAAAAGCGTGTTTCTACAGGTAGAATATGCAACATATCAGATGCTCCTGAATTTCCACTTGGTCAAGTAGCGTGGAATGAAAAGATATGGCCGGTGGAGGGCAATGTCACCTGCAACAAGGGAAACATCACTTGGAAGGGAAATACGCCTCCAAAAGCGTTCTGCTTAGCCGACACGTGGTTCATGAACGGAGGATGTCTACCAAGATTTATGGTAGGCAGATCCCTTCCTTTACTTCTTTATCATCAGCCTGATGATCTCACACTGTCTTCTAATATTATGTTTGATTTATGTTATGAAACTTATGATTTAGCAACTAGCATAAGATTATACTAACCCTGTAGGAAATAGGAAACTTAGGTTTCATTGTGTGTTACCAATCCCATTCGACAGTGCACTCTTTGTTTAAGGATACATTAGAGAAAAACGTGAGGACTACAGTTGTTGAGCCTTTGCCATCTGGGGATAAAATAACCATGACAGTTCTTATTCGGGACAACAAGTACGTGTAAAGACTTTCTTGTTGGATATTGGTGTGAATGTAGCTGTGAAGGAAGTGCGAAGAGTAAAGTTTATACGTATGAAAACATTTACAACTTGATAATTGTCATGTAGAGAGTGCAAAGCTTTTCAAGAAAAACATAGTAAGAAAAGACTGTCTTGTACATTGCAGCTCGTTTGTAGATCTAATAGGAAAAGACAAAGTCTACCGGTTCATTATATCGGTGGAACGCCAGGCAATATTTGCAGACCCATCTGGCAAGGGAAATGTGTCTCCATCCACACTCGTTCCAAATCCGAATATAAAACTCAATTCAACCCTTTTTCTCCAGTTCCACTTGGTCAATAACTATACCATTGAGGTAAATTCTTTAAAGTCTACCGAAAGGTTTTCAAGAGAACGTCACCAATGATACATACAAACACTGCCGCTGTACACCCCTCTCTCTCTCTCTGCGTCCGCCTTCTTTCCCCCTCTTCCCGCTTATCGTTTGTTTTTAATCTTTGTACGGATTTTGTGTAAACATTTTAGAATTAATTTTACTTTTATTTATTAATATACAGTTTTATTTATCAATTTATCATCTGATTCATGCAGTAATATATATATATATATCTACTCGTCTGTATTTTACATCGTAACTATGTCTTCAAACGTGTCGTCTTTTTTTCTTAGGTGACTGTCAACGGAAGGAACAGCAGTGTTCAGTTTCACTCGGCCACACCAATGGAATCTATCGTGGGTGTTAACAGCAATCAGGAGATCTTGTTCAAAAGCAAAGATAATGACCTGCAGGGAAGCAATGTCTGTAGAGAAGATCTTGCGCCATCATTTGACGGCGGCGTTATCAAATGGAAAAAAGTGGATAAAGGACTGGAGGGAGAAATTAGGTGCCACACGGACTACGACTGCTTTCCTGTAGACGGGTGTTCAGCCAAGTGTGACGACAAGACAGGATGGAGGATAGACGCTGTCTGTAAACGTTATGCGTGGACATCTGGCCCATATGCAGTTAGTGATTGTCTTGTCCTGATTGCGGTTATAGCCTTACCTCATTCTCTTGTTTACATCTAATTCAAGGCCATTTTTACACACGAACCTTAACTTTGATTACCGAACAAATCACTTACAGTATAATGCAACTATATTTATCATTACAGTGGAACCTCGGTTAACGAACTTAATCCGTTCTGGAAAGCTGTTCGTTATCCAAAATGTTCGTTATCCGAAACAATTTTTTCCATAAGAAATAAAGGAAATAGATTTAATTGGTTCCCAGCCCCTGTTGACTCGCTAATATTTGAAAGTTACAGGCTATATAGGTATTTGTAATGAGAACAGTTATAATGCAATATAAATGGAGTTAAATAAACATAAAAACAATAAACATCAGAAAACTTGCCGTTTTGACGGCGTGGTTGGAAGCAGGTGTGGGGAGGAAGGGATGAAATTACTGCTTTGATTCCCCCTCCATGAGCACACGTGACATTATAAAATCGGGTGACTTTCCTTTCTGTAGCTTTGAGGCTAAAGGAAAATCTTGTCCAGTGTCTGTTCCTTTGCCTTTTTTGTAAACTCTCGGTAATACGACTTCACATATCCTACAGACGCATCCACCTTCATACTTTGAATCATTCAATTCATTGTTGCCGCTTCCTTTCATTACCTCACTACTATTAATTGCTCTTAATCTTCTTTGGAGCCCTTATTGAGGATTATCTTATTGAAATAAAGCATAAAAATCTCTAAATAAGAAGGATGCGCATAGATAAAGAACGACCGATCGTAACTGTGTCTCGAGCGCGAATGACGACATGCTGGTCGGTCACGTGTGGTTCACGTGGCTGTTCGTTATCCGAAATTTTGTTCGCTATCCGAGACAAACTTTTAACGAAAGTTTTGTTCGTTAACCGAAACATTCGCTATCCGAGGCGTTCGCTAACCGAGGTTCCAATGTACTGGTCTGCGTAGAGAGTGCGAATTATCTTTGTCGTGGTGCTGTGCATTACAAATACCCATAATCATATCGTCGTCGTCATTGCCCTCATCGTCGTCATCGTCGTCGTCGTCGTCGTCGTCATCATCATCATCATCATCATCATCATCAACAATCATCAATTTCAAGGCAATTTCAGATAGTACTGGTACAAACAATATGCATTCTCATGTTGCAATTGGCTTTCTTGATATAGTTGTATTTAAAAATCAAATCTTGGAATTATATTTTTCGCAGGCAAATAAAGTTTTTCTTCTACCCGAATCAATAAAAGCAGAGCGGGAAATCTGTTTGTCAGGGAACACAGTAGGAGTCAAAAGGTATCGTATCTCATTGTAGTCAGTTTGAAAGGATATATGAAAAGTATTTAAAATTGCACGATGTGTGCTACAGAAGTTAGAGGGTTGCTTGATACTATATCTGTTCTACCATATAGCTCACATATTATTGCCTAGAAGGCTACTATAAGAAGTAACTATCGCTACTTAGGTACATCTCTATTTTCCTCCTTTGACCACTTTAGTACGGTGAAAAGGCTTACGACAGTTTTAGAGGTTTAAAAAAACGAGGGAATCATTGGCTCGAAGAGTGTTCCGTAATGTCAAAGGGAAAAAAGAGGACTCCTAATGAGATTTCGGTGATATTATTTGACTTTTTTTCTTTTCAGACATAACATATCGTTCAGAAGTGGAACGAATAACCTGATTCACTTTCAATTTGACCTTGAAAATAAAACAGTACATGCTAACACTTACATTCATGGTATTTGGAAAGAAAAAGTGAACTTTAAAAACCTGTGTACAGCAATGCAGGCAGGAAACGTGTTTATGAAATTTAGATTTTACAGAGACATAAATATCGAGGTAAGATGTACTTTTATCCATAATGTCGTTGTATAACGAATGTCTACAAACTAATGCATACTTAAATATGTTGTGTTTGTCTAACTAGAACCCAGTAAACAGTAACCTTTATTTCTAGTGTTTCTTTGCCACTAAGCAACAGTAGCAGTCCATGGTGATGCACGTGCCCACATGGAAACAGCATCGAGATCACCTGCGGGCATTTACCTTAAGGTGGTGAAAGTATTTGTTGTTCGGAAAGTTACACTTTCACCTTAGTAGAAACGGTTGTAACGTCGAAGACAAATAATGACCCAAAAAAAAAATAGACTCCACTAGCAGTTATTGACGTCTTTTTACGAAATTTAATCACACTGAGCGGAAATGAGCACACCACGCTCATTCCGGTAGTGCACGTGTATGTGTTTCTTTTTGTGTGTCAGTATATGTATATATAAGTAGTCGCAGACTTACGACCTATGCGACTTACGACTGTTCAACTTTACGATGGCCATGACTGGCAAGGGAGCAGAGAGTAGGTGAATGTTTCCGTGGGGACCGTACGATAGTTTTCTAGGTCTCACCACTCCTGATACACAGCCCGCGCTACTCAATTAGCAACTTGAGTAGTAGCCCGGTAAATCACTTGTTTGAAGACTCGTTTAGTAGTTCTGTTATTCCTCATGTGCGTAGGCGTTGTTTGGAGAGAGGACTTTCAAGAATTTACTAATGCTGGATAATGCAGCTGGACATTTATTTCAGTTAGATAATCTCTGTCTTGAAGATAATTACAATATGATTACCAAGAATATTATACTTGCGGTAATTTAAGGCTGACGATTTACGACCATATCGAAACATGGCCGGTTTGTCGTAACTCAACGACTACCTGTATGTCAATGTAACAGTGAAAGACTAAAAGAGCCCTCAGTTATAACAATAATGCGCGATAATCATGACACATTGTTTTTACTTAAAACTATAATTGTTCAGTAAATGACATTTACAACAATAGTCATTGCTATTTTAATCCAAAAGAAACACCGGTTTTTTTTAAAGCTCGAAATCAACGGATTTCATAGATATATCTACTCTTCTGGCTACAACTTTCGAGACATGACACATTTGTCTACCTCGATGGTCATACTGGCGCTTGACCTGGTCTGTGACCGTCATAAAACCAACTTCTGTAGAGAGGAGCTGGCCCCATCACTGGATAACGGCGCCTTGACTTGGCGTAAGACACAGGACAGGCTTGAGGGTAGCGCCGTGTGTAACAACAAATTCGCACTGATCAAGAAAAGCAACTCTACCAGCCACTGCGACAGTAACGCAGGATGGGTGATGAGTGAGCAGTGCGTATCTCTAATTACCGTGGGGGTAAGCAATAATTGTTTTCCTTTTTTAATTTTTAAGTAGATTTTTTTGTTGTTGTGGTATCCTAACTTTTGTCGTAATCACATGTAATAAAATGCAATTAACGCTAAAATGCGTCGTGTTGAAGACCACCTGTGTAACGCAAACAGACAAATATTGGTTATCTAAGTTCTGATGTAGCATACATGGATGGAGAACCAGGAAATTTTCGTAAGTAATATGTAGCATGTAGCAAGTTTTCTTGATGTACATACAGAAAGTTTTGCTCTTAAAACAAAATCTGTTTTCGTTGTTTCATTTTTTTTTTTTCATTTAAAGAAGCGATAATATTATTTACAACTATTATTTGCAAACAATAGGACTAAACTAGATTTCTTCAGTAATTGATGACTGGAAACAAACAAACCCATTGCCATCAGCCTTATGATATCAAACTGACTTTTACTATTCACATAATCTCTGTTATTACATTTTCAATTTCGAAAATCACACAAGATTTGACTGTAGGAAATGAGGAGGCATTGTGTATTTCCGATGTAATACAACAGTGCACTTTTTTTTGAAAAGAAGGATAAAGAGCCGATCACAAAGCCAAAACCTTTGACATCTGGGAAGACGATATCCATGGTGGTTGTCATTCGAGACAAGGAGTAGGTGTAAACAAGTTGTTTTTGGCGTGTGTGCGTGTATGTCAGTGTGAGGAAAGGGCGGTGGGCATAAGCTTACAGGTACGAAAACCTTTGGCATAACTTGTTAATTGTTGTGTGAGAGTATTTTTCCGTTTTCCAAAACAAGCATAGTAAGACAGGTGTGTTTCTTGAACGTTGCAGTTCGTTTGTAGATTTAAAAGGAGATAACACATCTACCGCTTGTATATACGTGGAGAAGGCGAGGGAAACGTTCCAGACACGTTGCAAGGACAGTAGGTACCAACCAGTCGTGCCATTCAAATATGAAACTGAACTTCACAGTTTTTTCCAGTTCACTTGGTCAATAGCAATATAATTCAGGTAATTCTCTAAAAGTCTAGGAAAGATTTTCAAGAAAACGTCACAATTGAGACAGACATACAACACTGCCGCTGTCACCCACTCTCTTCTTTTCTCTATATAGCTCTCTGACGTGAACACTCTCTCTCCCTTCCTTGAATTCATTTTGTAACCAAGACGGTCAGTATATAATGGTACTTATTGTTGGGGCTACTTGTACAGAAACAAAAGATCGAAATTTTTTTTCGCATAACTGTAGTTTTTTATTCACTTGAATCGGCGGCTTGCCTGCATCTGTCCATGTCACTCCCAAATCCAAAAGCCTCTCCACTGTCAAGCTACGCTACTTATTCTCCTACGTCGAACATTCCAGAGCCATCCACCCCTTTCCAGCCACGTGGCGCCAATGGATACACCCGTCTGGTCTTTGTTCCTAAGTGGCTCAAGATTAAGCGTACTTGCGATTAAATGACCCAGTAGCCGCGGGTGGCAGTTCAAGGCCGGTTTTATTACCTTGCGTGGTAAAGGAACAGTCCTGGGCCGTTCGACGCCGACTCTCTACACACAAAATTACATAAGTCAGTACACTTCTAAAGTGCTATACGTTTTTGTGTCTCTGCATGTATTTGGAGTAAACTGTATCAAATTGTGATACATTAATTATAATTACATAGAACTATATTTATCATCGATTCCTTTTGTTATGAATGAATGCACCCATACATATTTAACATCGTAACATTATCTTCATAGGTGACCGTCAACGGCGGCACCAGCAGTGCTCAGATTTCACTCGGCCACGCCACTGAGTCCATCGTGGGTGTTAACAGCAATCAGGAGGTTTGTTCAAAAGCGAAATAATGACCTGCAGGGAAGCAATGTCTGTAGAGAAGATTTTGCGCCATCATTTGACGCGGCTTTATCAAATGGAAGAAAGTGGATAAAGGACTGGAGGAGAAATTAAGTGCCACACGTACTACGACTGCCCCTGGTGTACACGGGTGTTCAGCCAGTGTGACGACAGACAGGATGGAGGATAGACCCTGTCTGTAAACGCTATGCGTGGACATCTGGCCATATGCAGTTAGTGATTGTCTTGTCCATTATTGCGGTTATAGCCTTGCTCATTCTCTCGTTTACATCTAATCGAGGCCATTTGTTCCATAGACCCTACAAGTATCATGTGTTAAGTTTGTGGCCGAACGAATCAGTGGCCAATCAGCTTTTCTTAACAAAGTAGTTGTATTTAAAAAATGACATTTTCCGCAGGCAAATACAGTCTTTCAATCTACCCGAACTCTCTAAGAGCTGAGCAGGAATTGTATTTGACAGCCAGCACTGTAGGAGACAGAAGGTAAGGCGTCTCATTGTAGTCCCCCTTTATCAACACACGAAGGATTCAAACGATCTAAGTTAGTAAGTCGCTTGAGTAAGTTGAATATGCTATTTGTTTTGCCACATTTTTGGTGTGTTATTGCTTAGGAGGCTATAATAAGAAGGGTTTAGCGTCAAGCAGGGAAACATCGGTTTGTGAGTTCTCCTACGACGGGTTCGCCGGTCAAAAATCTTACACTGTTACATGAATGGTACATGTCAAAAACTAGAAGTTGTTCGACAACATTGCAGAGTGCTATGCTGAAAATATCGCTTAACGCAGTGAAATTGAACTAAAAAGGAAATCAATAAAAATTAGGCTGATATTACTGTGGCCTTTTGACTTTTTTCAGACCTGTTATTTCGTTGAGAGATGGAGTAAATAACCGGATTCATTTCGATTCGACCTTGATGAATGGAACGGTACTCGCTAGCAGTATGTTAACGTATTTGGCGACAACAAAAAAAAATTTAAAATCTTGTGACAGTAAAGCGGAATGCAAGAGCGTTCATGAAATTGAAAAATTCACTCAGATAAAGATATCGAGGTAAGATGTACTTTGTAACGTAATGTTTTGTAAATGTAAGCAAATGTTATATATTGAATGGTTTACCTAGATATTTACGTGTGTCTAACGGGAACGAGTAAGCAGTTTTTGTGCTTTGGTGTTCCTTTACCATTAAATAGGAAAGGTATTGACACTACCTTTGTCAGTGACCTAAAGGAGTAAGAAGTACTTGGTGTCTTCTCACCAGATCCAGTCCTTGTGGCAAAACGAACACGCGTCGCTGAAGTGTGTGAGATTGTGTGTGTGTGTGTTTAAATTTGTGTGCTATACGTAGAGAAGAAAAAGAAGAGAAAAAAGCATAAGATATATAAGGAGATGAGACATCTTGAGGTGTATGAAATGAACCACCCATCATAGTTATATGCAATAGTTTTGGGTTGCTAGCTTCAGGTTTAATTTTTCATTTCTAGTAAATGACTTTACGCCTGTTATTGCTACAGCACGTAATAAACATGCTGAAACATTTCTTTTGTTTAGCTCGTGATCAACGGCTTTTATAGATATATGTACCCTTCTGGCTACAAACTTTAAAGACCTGATGCACTTGTCTACGTCGTTGGTCGTTATGGCGATTGACGTGGTGGGCGACCGCCACAGAACCACTTCTGCAGAGAGGAGCTGGCCCGTCACTGGATAACGGCGCCTTGACGTGCGTAAGACACAGGACAGGCTTGAGGGTAGCGCCGTGTGTAACAACGACTTTCTTGATCAACAAAGGCAGTCTACCAGCCACTGCGACAGGAAAGCAGGATGGGTGATGAGTGAGCAGTGCGTATCTCGACATCCCGTGGAGGTAGGTCCTAACCCTATTCCACATCACGTTCGTCTCTCTCATTCAAAGGCTTCAATCTGTCGCTCTTTCAAAATACATCTGTTCCTGAATTAATATCCTCCACTCCTTTTGCAATATCGTTTGTCATGTGAACCAGTAGGAAACGCACCATGTTTACACTGTCTACAGTCAACGTATCCCTTGTGTTACTGTCCATAGTCTCAAACCTAATGGTTATTTATCGTTACTGGTCAGCGCAGAGACTGACACCTATGTTGATCATAAAAATGCGAGATAGAAATACACATATGATTATAAATATGATTATTATGATTATTATGATTGTTGTTATTATGATTATTACGATTATTTTTATGAGATTTTGAAAGTTCGTTATTTGGCAGTTGTTAAATTGAACGCTTTGTTTACAATTTCATAACTTAGTCACAATTCCCTGCACCAAAATGTAATTTTAAACTTAAAAGCGTCCTATGGAAGACTACGCGTGTGAAGCAAACCATATTCCGAAAGTCCTCAACGGTAAAGTACTACAAGCCCGAAGAAATGGTAGTGTTCTGATTGCTGATGTCATATGCAATGGCAACTTTGTACGGAGCACCAGCAAGTCGTCTTCAGTGGTATGTAGCAGCCTGACCGGTTGGCTATTTGACGACGTGTGCAACGAAGGTGTCTTGATAGGGGAAAACAAAATTGTAAGTATTGATAAAAAGTACAAATCATTTTCACCAATTTTTTTGTCGCTTTTTTTAAGTCCGATTCTAACAACGAGATTTAGGCGATTGCACGTCGATGTCTTCTCGGCTAAAGGTGCCTACATAGTGTAATTTGCTTTAAATAATAACTGTTTCTTCTACACTCTCTTATTTCTATTAAAGTGTATCTCTCAAAGCTGTTTTGAAAAGCCAAGTTAATATTTAACGGTTAGGTGCATGTGCTTACAAATATGCGGGAGTAATAAGATCTCGGTCCCTAGGTGTAAAATATTTAAGTACCTGCTAGCACTTTAAGCGCCAAAGTTTACTAATCCATCTATTAACATCTGTACTAGTTGAACGCCATTGCAAACGCTATAGTTCTTCTTTTCCTTGGTTTGATTATAAACTCTTAGATTGACGGAGCTTTCGTAAATGATTGACGACTGGCATCGCTCTACTTCTTAATCCACAGCCTGCTGATCTGACACTGTCTTCTAAAATTATGCATGTGGTCTTAGGCTATGAAGCTTTCGATTTCGTAGCTCTCATATGATTATCCATTAGGAAATAACGAATGCAGATTTCATTGAGTATGACCAATCGAATACGACACTGCACTGTTTGTTTTAGCTTGATGATGAGAAAAAGGAGATCACAAGGCCTAAACCTTTGACATCTGGGAAGATGATATCCATGGTGGTTTTCATTCGGGACAAGGAGTAGGTGTAAACAAGTTGTTGTTGGCGTGTGTGCCTGTATGTAAGTGAGGGAAGGGCGGTGGGCATGATCTTACAGGTACGAAAACCTTTGGCATAACTTGTTAATTGTTGTGTAGAGAGTATTTTTCCCGTTTTTCCAAAACAGCATAGTAAGAAAGGTGTGTTTCTTGAACGTTGCAGTTCGTTTGTAGATTTAAAAGGAGATAACACAATCTACCGCTTTGTTATACGTGGAGAAGGCGAGGGAAACGTTCCAGACACGTCTGGCAAGGACAGTAGGGTACCAACCACAGTCGTGCCCATTCCAAATATGAAACTGAACTCAACAGTTTTTCTCCAGTTCCACTTGGTCAATAGCAATATTATTCAGGTAAATTCTCTAAAGTCTAGGAAAGATTTTCAAGAAAACGTCACCAATGAGACAGACATACAAACACTGCCGCTGTCCACTACTCTCTTCTTTTCTCTATATAGCTCTCTCTGTACGTGAACACTCTCTCTCCCTTTCCTTGAATTCATTTTGTAACCAAGACGTCAGTATCTAATGGCTACTTATTGTTGGGCTACTTGTACCAGAAACAACAAAGATCGAAATTTCCGCATAACTGTAGTTTTTATTCACTTGAACTCGGCGGCTTGCCTGCCATCTGTCCATGGTCACTCCCAAATCCAAAAGCGCCTCTCCACTGTCAAGCTACGCTACTTATTCTCCCTACCGTCGAACATTCCAGAGCCATCCACCCCCTTTCCCAGCCCACGTGGCGCCACTGGATACACCCGTCTGGTCCTTGTTTCCCTAAGTGGCTCAAGATCTAGGCGTAACTTGCGATGTAACAATGACCCAGTAGCCGCGGGTGGCAGTTCAAGGCCGGTTATTACTTGCGTGGTAAAGGGACAGTCCTGGGCCGTTCGACGCCGACTCTCTACACACAAAATTACATAAGTCAGTACACTTCTAAAGTGCTATACGTTTTTGTGTCTCTGCATGTATTTGGAGTAAACTGTATCAAATTGTGATACATTAATATAATTACATAGAACTATATTTATCATCCGATTCCTTTTGTTATGAATGAATGCACCCATACATATTTAACATCGTAACATTATCTTCATAGGTGACCGTCAACGGCGGCACCAGCAGTGCTCAGTTTCACTCGGCCACGCCACTGGAGTCCATCGTGGGTGTTAACAGCAATCAGGAGGTCTTGTTCAAAAGCGAAAATAATGACCTGCAGGGAAGCAATGTCTGTACAGAAGATTTTGCGCCATCATTTGACGGCGGCGTTATCAAATGGAAGAAAGTGGATAAAGGACTGGAGGGAGAAATTAGGTGCCACACGGACTACGACTGCCCTGGTGTACACGGGTGTTCAGCCAAGTGTGACGACAAGACAGGATGGAGGATAGACCCTGTCTGTAAACGCTATGCGTGGACATCTGGCCCATATGCAGTTAGTGATTGTCTTGTCCATTATTGCGGTTATAGCCTTGCTTCATTCTCTCGTTTACATCTAAATCGAGGCCATTTGTGTCCATAGACCCTACAAGTATCATGTGTTAACGTTTGTGGCCGAACGAATCAGTGGCAATCAGCTTTCTTAAAAAAGTAGTTGTGTTTAAAAAATGACATTTTCCGCAGGCAAATACAGTCTTTCATCTACCCGAACCTCTAAGAGCTGAGCAGGAATTGTATTTGACAGCCAGCACTGTAGGAGACAGAAGGTAAGGCGTCTCATTGTAGTCCCTTTATCGAACACACGGAAAGGATTCAAACGATCTAAGTTAGTAAGTCGCTTGAGTAAGTTGAATATGCTATTTGTTTTGCCACATGTTTGGTGTGTTATTGCTTAGGAGGCTATAATAAGAAGGGTTTAGCGTCAAGCAGGGAAACATCGGTTTGTGAGTTCTCCTACGACGGCGTTCGCCCGGTCAAAAATCTTACACCTGTTACATGAATGGTACATGTCAAAAACCAGAAGTTGTGCGACAACATTGCAGAGTGCTATGCTGAAAATATCGCTTAAACGCAGTGAAATTGAACTAAAAAGGAAAGCAATAAAGATTTGGCTGATATTACTGTGGCCTTTTGACTTTTTTCAGACCTGTTATTTCGTTGAGAGATGGAGTAAATAACCGGATTCAGTTTCGATTCGACCTTGATGAAGGAACGGTACTCGCTAGCACGTATGTATACGGTATTTGGCAACAACAAAAAGACTTTAAAACTCTGTGGACAGTAAAGCGGAATGCAAGAGCGTTCATGAAATTGAAAATTCACTCAGATAAAGATATCGAGGTAAGATGTACTTGTACGTAATGTTTGTAAATGTAAGCAAATGTTTACTATATTGAATGGTTACCTAGATATGTTACGTGTGTCTAACGGGAACCGAGTAAGCAGTTCTTGTGCTTATAGTGTTCCTTTACCATTAAATAGGAAAGGTATTGACACTACCTTTGTCAGTGACCTAAAGGTAGTAGAAGTACTTGGTGTCTTCTCACCAGATCCAGTCGCTGTGGCAAAACAAACACGCGTCGCTGAAGTGTGTGAGATTGTGTGTGTGTGTGTTTAAATTTGTGTGCTATACGTAGAGAAGTAGAAAAGAAGAGAAAAAAGCATAAGTTATATATAGGGAGATGGAGAGATCTTGAGATGTGTGAAAGAACCACCCATCATAGTTATATGCAATAGTTTTGGTTGCTAGCTTCAGGTTAATTTTTCGTTTCTAGTAAATGACATTTACGCCTGTTATTGCTACAGTACGTAATAAACATGCTGAAACATTTCTTTTGTTTAGCTCGTGATCAACGGCTTTTATAGATATATGTACCCTTCTGGCTACAACTTTAAAGACCTGATGCACTTGTCTACGTCGTTGGTCGTTATGGCGATTGACGTGGTGGGCGACCGCCACAGAACCAACTTCTGCAGAGAGGAGCTGGCCCCGTCACTGGATAACGGCGCCTTGACGTGGCGTAAGACACAGGACAGGCTTGAGGGTAGCGCCGTGTGTAACAACGACTTTCTCTTGATCAACAAAGGCAAGTCTACCAGCCACTGCGACAGGAAAGCAGGATGGGTGATGAGTGAGCAGTGCGTATCTCGACATCCCGTGGAGGTAGGTCCTAACCCTATTCCACATCACGTTCGTCACTCTCATTCAAAGGCTTCAATCTGTCGCTCTTTCAAAATCGTTTGTTCCTGAATTAATATCCTCCACTCCTTTTGCAATATCGTTTGTCATGTGAACCAGTAGGAAACGCACCATGTTTACACTGTCTACAGTCAACGTATCCCTTCTGCTACTGTCCATAGTCTCAAACCTAATGGTTATTTATCGTTACTGGTCAGTGCAGAGGCTGATACCTATGTTGATCATAAAAGTGCGAGATAAAAATACACCTATGATTATGAATATGATTATGAATATGATTATGATTATGAATATGATTATGAATATTATTATTATGAGATTTTGAAAGTTCGTTATTTGGCAGTTGTTAAATTGAACGCTTTGTTTACAATTTCATAATTTAGTCACAATTCCCTGCACCAAAATGTAATTTTAAACTTAAAAGCGTCCTATGGAAGACTACGCGTGTGAAGCAAACCATATTCCGAAAGTCCTCAACGGTAAAGTACTACAAGCCCAAAGAAATGGTAGTGTTCTGATTGCTGATGTCATATGCAATGGCAACTTTGTACGGAGCACCAGCAAGTCGTCTTCAGTGGTATGTAGCAGCCTGACCGGTTGGCTCTTTGACGACGTGTGCAACGAAGGTGTCTTGATAAGGGAAAACAAAATTGTAAGTATTGATAAAAAGTACAAATCATTTTCACCAATTTTTTTGTCGGTTTTTAAGTACGATTCTAACAACGAGATTTAGGCGATTGCACGTCGATGTCTTCTCGGCTAAAGGTGCCTACATAGTGTAATTTGCTTTAAATAATAACTGTTTCTTCTACACTCTCTTATTTCTATTAAAGTGTATCTCTGAAAGCTGTTTTAAAAAACCAAGTTAATATTTAACGGTTAGGTGCATGTGCTTACAAATATGCGGGAGTAATAAGATCTCGGTCCCTAGGTGTAAAATATTTAAGTACCTGCTAGCACTTTAAGCGCCAAAGTTTACTAATCCATCTATTAACATCTGTACTATTTGAACGCCATTGCAAACGCTATAGTTCTTCTTTTCCTTGGTTTGATTATAAACTCTTGGATTGACGGGGTTTTCTTAAATGATTGACGACGGGCATCGCTCTACTTCTTAATCCACAGCCTGCTGATCTGACACTGTCTTCTAATGTTATGCATGTGGTCTTAGGCTATGAAGCTTTCGATTTCGTAGCTCTCATATGATTATCCATTAGGAAATAACGAATGCAGATTTCATTGAGTATGACCAATCGAATACGACACTGCACTGTTTGTTTTAGCTTGATGATGAGAAAAAGGAGAAGATCACAAGGCCTAAACCTTTGACATCTGGGAAGATGATATCCATGGTGGTTTTCATTCGGGACAAGGAGTAGGTGTAAACAAGTTGTTGTTGGCGTGTGTGCGTGTATGTAAGTGTGAGGGAAGGGCGGTGGGCATGAGCTTACAGGTACTTGTTAATTGTTGTGTAGAGAGGATTTTTCCCGCTTTTCCAAAACAGCATAGTAAGAAAGGTGTGTTTCTTGAACGTTGCAGTTCGTTTGTAGATTTAAAAGGAGAAAACACAATCTACCGCTTTGTTATACGTGGAGAAGGCGAGGGAAACGTTCCAGACACGTCTGGCAAGGACAGTAAGGCACCAACCACAGTCGTGCCCATTCCAAATATGAAACTGAACTCAACAGTTTTTCTCCAGTTCCACTTGGTCAATAGCAATATTATTCAGGTAAATTCTCTAAAGTGTAGGAAAGATTTTCAAGAAAACGTCACCAATGAGACAGACATACAAACACTGCCGCTGTCCACTACTCTCTTCTTTTCTCTATATAGCTCTCTCTGTACGTGAACACTCTCTCTCTCTCCCTTTCCTTGAATTCATTTTGTAACCAAGACGTCAGTATCTAATGGCTACTTATTGTTGGGCTACTTGTACCAGAAACAACAAAGATCGAAATTTCCGCATAACTGTAGTTTTTATTCACTTGAACTCGGCGGCTTGCCTGCCGTCTGTCCATGGTCACTCCCAAATCCAAAAGCGCCTCTCCACTGTCAAGCTACGCTACTTATCTCTCCTACCGTCGAACATTCCAGAGCCATCCACCCCCTTTCCAGCCCACGTGGCGCCACTGGATACACCCTGTCTGGTCCTTGTTTCCCTAAGTGGCTCAAGATCTAGGCGTAACTTGCGATGTAACAATGACCCAGTAGCCGCGAGTGGCAGTTCAAGGCCGGTTATTACTTGCATGGTAAAGGGACAGTCCTGAGCCGTTCGACGCCGACTCTCTACACACAAAATTACATAAGTCAGTACACTTCTAAAGTGCTATACGTTTTTGTGTCTCTGCATGTATTTGGAGTAAACTGTATCAAATTGTGATACATTAATATAATTACATAGAACTATATTTATCATCCGATTCCTTTTGTTATTAATGAATGCACCAATACATACTTAACATCGTAACATTATCTTCATAGGTGACCGTCAACGGCGGCACCAGCAGTGCTCAGTTTCACTCGGCCACGCCACTGGAGTCCATCGTGGGTGTTAACAGCAATCAGGAGATCTTGTTCAAAAGCGAAAATAATGACCTGCAGGGAAGCAATGTCTGTAGAGAAGATTTTGCGCCATCATTTGACGGCGGCGTTATCAAATGGAAGAAAGTGGATAAAGGACTGGAGGGAGAAATTAAGTGCCACACGGACTACGACTGCCCTGGTGTACACGGGTGTTCAGCCAAGTGTGACGACAAGACAGGATGGAGGATAGACCCTGTCTGTAAACGCTATGCGTGGACATCTGGCCCATATGCAGTTAGTGATTGTCTTGTCCTGATTGCGGTTATAGCCTTGCCTCATTCTCTCGTTTACATCTAAATCGAGGCCATTTGTGTCCATAGACCCTACAAGTATCATGTGTTAACGTTTGTGGCCGAACGAATCAGTGGCAATCAGCTTTCTTAAAAAAAAGTAGTTGTGTTTAAAAAATGACATTTTCCGCAGGCAAATGCAGTCTTTCTTCTACCCGAACCTCTAAGAGCTGAGCAGGAATTGTATTTGACAGCCAGCACTGAAGGAGACAGAAGGTAAGGCGTCTCATTGTAGTCCCTTTATAGAACACACGGAAAGGATTCAAACGATCTAAGTTAGTAAGTCGCTTGAGTAAGTTGATTATGCTATTTGTTTTGCCACATGTTTGGTGTGTTATTGCTTAGGAGGCTATAATAAGAAGGGTTTAGCGTCAAGCAGGGAAACATCGGTTTGTCAGTTCTCCTACGACGGCGTTCGCCCGGTCAAAAATCTTACACCTGTTACATGAATGGTACATGTCAAAAACCAGAAGTTGTGCGACAACATTGCAGAGTGCTATGCTGAAAATATCGCTTAAACGCAGTGAAATTGAACTAAAAAGGAAAGCAATAAAGATTAGGCTGATATTACTGTGGCCTTTTGACTTTTTTCAGACCTGTTATTTCGTTGAGAGATGGAGTAAATAACCGGATTCAGTTTCGATTCGACCTTGATGAAGGAACGGTACTCGCTAGCACGTATGTTACCGGTATTTGGCGACAACAAAAAAAATTTAAAACTCTGTGGACAGTAAAGCGGAATGCAAGAGCGTTCATGAAATTGAAAATTCACTCAGATAAAGATATCGAGGTAAGATGTACTTGTACGTAATGTTAGTAAATGTAAGCAAATGTTTACTATATTGAATGGTTACCCAGATATATTACGTGTGTCTAACGGGAACCAAGTAAGCAGTTTTTGTGCTTATAGTGTTCCTTTACCATTAAATAGGAAAGGTATTGACACTACCTTTGTCAGTGACCTAAAGGTAGTAGAAGTACTTGGTGTCTTCTCACCAGATCCAGTCGCTGTGGCAAAACGAACACGCGTCGCTGAAGTGTGTGAGATTGTGTGTGTGTGTGTTTAAATTTGTGTGCTATACGTAGAGAAGGAGAAAAGAAGAGAAAAAAGCATAAGATATATAAGGAGATGGAGACATCTTGAGGTGTATGAAAGAACCACCCATCATAGTTATATGCAATAGTTTTGGTTTCTAGCTTTAGGTTAATTTTTCGTTTCTAGTAAATGACATTTACGCCTGTTATTGCTACAGCACGTAATAAACATGCTGAAACATTTCTTTTGTTTAGCTCGTGATCAACGGCTTTTATAGATATATGTACCCTTCTGGCTACAACTTTAAAGACCTGATGCACTTGTCTACGTCGTTGGTCGTTATGGCGATTGACGTGGTGGGCGACCGCCACAGAACCAACTTCTGCAGAGAGGAGCTGGCCCCGTCACTGGATAACGGCGCCTTGACTTGGCGTAAGACACAGGACAGGCTTGAGGGTAGCGCCGTGTGTAACAACGACTTTCTTTGATCAACAAAGGCAAGTCTACCAACCACTGTGACAGGAAAGCAGGATGGGTGATGAGTGAGCAGTGCGTACCTTTACATTCCGTGGAGGTAAGAGTTAATTTAAAAAAAATGTGCTTGTGATGGTTTCTGAGAACTTAGAATTTTTTGTCCGTCAAATGGTGTATTTTTATGTGTTTATATTTTAAATTCATTTCCACACATAAAATTGTTTTCGGCGTTATATCATTTAAGTGAACTGTTTTGGATCTTTATATTATGTTTTTATGTTCACTTTAAAGTGAAAGAGTAAAGGAAGAATTGTGAAACGTTTTAGTCTAATCTCTTTTGTTTTGTTTTTTTTTTTTTTACACAGAAAGGATATCCTCTCCCATCAATCATGCCTTCTGTTTCTGAAATCTGTTTGTCAGCTAACACAACATCAAAAGAACGGTAATGTCTTTTTTATGTGTTTTTACTTTTCTGTTAGCATCCACAAAGCTATGTGGCAAATGATCGCTTTCACAGATTAGGGGATACAACTTATTGACTGTAGAGTTGTTTCATGTTTCTTAAAATCAAATAAAGGAGATTGCTGTACAACGAATAAAACAGTTTTTTCCTTAATTAACAAAACCAGCTATAATTACTGTTAGGAAAAGTCTGTTAGGTATAGTAGTTAGAACATTAAATATATGAAACTAATATATTAGGATTTTAACTTTTCTAGAGATCCAAGAGGGTTCTATTTTTCTATAAAACAGAAGGGAGGTTACGATGCACTGCTAGTTTGTCTTAGGTTGAGTTATAGTAATTCTTTAATCAGACGTAATGCCAAAGTTAACTTGCTGTTTGGCAAACTAAAGAGAAATGATTAAAGATTTTTCTTATATCAAAGAAAAGGTCAGAAAACGCATACTATTACTACACTCTTTAGGTATGAAAAGTAAGAAAAAAGTGAAAGAAATGAAATATACAGGACTTCTTTGCTTATTAATATTTTGATGCATATTTGATCTAATTAAACAAACTCTCTCCATATAATTTGTCGAATGCAGCAGCAGACATCTTAGCTTTTACTCAAACATTTCTAATTTTTTAAAAATTAAAAAGTATAATATTTTTAATAAGATATTTTAAAAATTTATTTAATTTTAACTTTTTGTATATTCTGTAAGACAGAAAAAAATCGTGCTCACAGTATAATCGGAGCTGTAAAGTTAAATAAAATATTAATTTCTTTACTGAACTTTGAGCACAATAGGTCTTCACAAAGTGCAATATATATATAGGTCACAGCAAGTTGTACAGGTTGTGTCATGAATGCAACCATTTATGTGCTCTAATATGTACATATGGAAGAAAAGTGTATACAGGATAGTAAAGCGCAGATGCAAGAGAATTAAGCACACTCTGCAATATATAGATAGGGAAAAACAATTATACCAGCTGATTAGACTGAGTTTCAAGATATATTTACAAACAATTCAAAATAGTCTAAAACATTTATCACAGCGCATGTATCCCAATGCTGGGTGCACAGAAATGATCTAAATATGGCACACTGACGTGCTACGTGCTAAAAGTGCGTAAGGAATCAAAACAACATGGACGTCTCTTTGATAACCTTTCGTCTTATTCACTTACATTGTTAACAATATGACTAGCATAATCATTAAACATCCATTGAAAACAGTTGTTTGTTCAGAAAACAAAATAAAATCACACAAACGTATTATCGTGAACAACATGCTGTGCAAAAAATGGTATCAATCTAATGACTTTTTAAAAGTTGTTCTTTGATCGTAAATGTGGGAACGAGAAGAGAGATCTGTCTAATATCACGGATGTTAGATGGTCAGCGCAAATATTTGTAGCCTCTGCACTGGCCTACTAGGTCTCGTTCTGGTTTTAAGATGCCTTTACATAGCCTCTGATGCTAGATGCGAAAACCAGTTAAGTAGGACTTCGTCTTTCTGGATAATGATACCGTACCAAACGATGATTGAGAATGTCAGCAACCATACTGATCACTGCCTAATGAGACTGGACAAGAGTGTCCATTATGAGGCATGATTTTGAAGCTATCGTAGAAAGTAAAGTTGTTGCATTGCCTTCTTGATGATAGACTCCAATAGTTGTCCCGGCTAAGGTCATCGGGAAAGGTGGTTTCCAGGAACCTGAAATGGTCAATCTGTTCTATAATCTTGTTGTTAAAAGTGGTTACTCATAATGACAGGTTCCATAAAATATCTCTTCCTGCAGAAGTCAGCTACGATCTCCTTGGTCTTAGCCATGCTAAGGTTTTTTTTCTATTTTCATCGAATAACGCTACCACGTAGTACACATTCTCATCACTGCTCGCAATGAGACATTTCACCATCATATCATCATCAAACTTCGCCATCCAACTCTCTCGGGCTGTGCAAGAAGTCAAGGATACAGAAACAGACTGATCGGGAGGGGCTACAAGCCAAGAGCTTATCGAAGAGTTTCTGCTGAACAATAGGTGAGCTGTAACCTTAAAAAAGGAATCCACAGAAGACAAGGGATTCTAGGTAATGGAGAATGGAGAGTTGAAGGGATATTTTGGAGAAATATCTAAAGATAGAAAAGTGCTGGTCCGCGTAGACACATCATAAGGCCCTGCTGCTTTCATGTCCTTTTGTTGACGGGATAAGTTTTTAATCTCGTGCTCATTTGTACTTAGGGAGCTGATAAAGAAGACACAGGTTCATAGCTGTCACTCGTGTTCTGTTGTTAAGTTGAATAGGTCGTCGAAGTCATGAAGCCTATCTAGGAGAGCGCAATGTGGAGTCTGCATCAGTTATCGGTATTGTCTTTCTACAGTCGTTGACGGTTTGCCACACAGCTTGGGAGTGTTTACACTCACAGTCCACTTTCATGGATTGCTTTTCTGTTAGATCGTATTTATCCCGTCTAATCATTGTGTTGTCATTAGACCTGTGTGCGTCAGTTTTCGCCTTCTCTCAATCCATGAAACTGACGTTTCTCTCAATCCATGACACTGACGTTTCTCTCAATCCATGACACTGACGTTTATCTCAATCCATGACACTGACGTTTATCTCAATCCATGACACTGACGTTTATCTCAATCCATGAAACTGCCGTTAAATCATGGCTTGTCGTTGGCCCAGAGGCCACAACCTGATGTGGCGTGTTGGAATGCAGAGTTCTTCACAGAGAACAAAGTAAAACTTGTCGACGCCTCTCTGCTCGTGAATGTCGCGCAGGGCTGTCAATGTCTCTGTCACTTCAGGCAAGACAGCCGTGTTGTTTACCTCTAGCCTTCTGATTCCAGCAGGTCTCGTCCGAGCATCTGCAAGCTTGCCTAATGAAGGACAGCAGATGCACCATAGAGTGATCGGAACGACTAAAGAGTTTTCTTTCATTTATCAGACTTATATATATAGAGAGAGATGCCAACGATCATGTGGGTGCGTGAGGGATAAGGGCTAATCAAGGAGTCCAAGATGATTTCACTGTAATGATTACGCAAAATGTTTAGTTTATGATTTCACTAAAATTATTATGCAAAATGTTATATTTTCAGGCCCTATTTGTCCTTCACAGACGATGAGGACGTTTTATTTCTCTTTGAAATTCTTCCTGAGAGGAAGCTTGCAGCTAAATCCTTGGTATGTGATGAACTGAGGCTGGCATCAAATATCTTGACGTCATGGTCAATAAATCCAAACGAGATCGTGTTTATTAAAGTCAAGGCCCTCAGTGACAATCAGATGCAGGTAAGTAAATTAGTAGACAGATTCGCAGATACGTGTGCTCATATAACCGTTGTCTATACGCGTTAGTTTTATCTATATATATATCAATAAACGACGACTTTATTTGTACATAAACAATTTAGGTTTATATAGATATAAAAAAACAGACCAGACTTTTCATAGGCTCGTCTTTTTTACAAAAGGCTACATGACGTGTTTTGGTTTTTTTTTCTTTTACTGAAAAGTATGTGCAATGTGTGCGTGAGTGTGAGTAAAGAGATAAAGAGTTGTTAATAATATTATCTCTTCTTATTAGTATTCTAATTAATTCTTGTACTATTTTGATCTGCTATTGTGATCTGTCTGATAGGCACTTTCGTACCAATATTATTGTATTGTGTTTCACTTTGACAATATTATTCAATGTATTTCATATTCAAAGCAAAGAGCTAGGCATCTTCAAAAAAGCTAAAGTGGAGGTTATTGTATGCGCATTGTGTGTGTTTGTGTCTTATTTTAGCTATCGAATATACTGCCGAAATCTTATTTCGGGGGAAAAAAAGTAAAATTCCCTAGGACCTCTCCAGTTTGATGATCGATATTGATAATGTGTAGTTCGTTTTTTTTAATTTTTTTTATTATAATACTCTATGTAGGCATCTTGAAACACCTTGTACCCACACAACACTGCTTTTCACTTTTTTAATTTGTTTTAAACTACCATCCCACCATAGCTTCTGGCTATACAATGTATTGAGGAGTATCAATTGACTATTATCTAGTATTGTGGATCATTCATCTTTTAAATAACAGGCAGAAGAGAACATTTAGAAATGACACTTTTGCGTACTCCGGTTTATAGGTTTTAACTGCGTGTGGATGTGGATTGCTTCGATCGTGCTGTAGGTGTGTAGGCGACGGTCTAACTAGTGGTGTACGTACAACGATGATCATGCCAGCTAGCTTGACTGCTTTCTATAAAAATGCATCTTAAGATATGTGTTCCGTTCATATTACGGTATTTTTCAGCTCCTCATCAACGGAGTTGACAGCTGGACACTCTATTCCTCCGGTCGGTCTATGAAAAACATTAAATATTTTAAAACTTCATTGACCGTCTTGGAAATTGACCTTGCATGTAACCAACATAAAGTAAATTTCTGCAGACAAGATCTGGCTCCGTCCATTGCTAACGGAACATTGGTTTTGAAGATGACGAGCAATAGGGTTGAAGGAAATGTTACTTGCAATGAAGGTTTCATGTTGGCCAGCCTGAAAGACGGAGATGTTCACTGTGACCGCTCTGGCGGCTGGGTGGTGAGCAGGCTATGTAAGTCAAGAATATGAGGACAAAGGGCAGATAAGAGCCTCAAGACCACGTGAGTTGCAAAATGACAGACACATGCATAGCAACGTATATTACACACCTACCAGATGTATAGATATAACCTGACAAATCATTTGAAAAAGTCTACTAAATTCTAGTATTGAACATTATTTATTTACCTACAGATAGCGAGAAGCAATGTGTCCTTGGTTATGTCTCTCTCTTGTAGTATTAAGTTGATCTTTGAGCTTTTCTTGTTTTGTTAGAATACTATTCTCTCTCTCTGTATATCTCTCTCTCTCTCTCTCTGAACAGAGAGTACTGAAACTCTAATTCTGTTTTCATTAAGACGTTGTTCACGAATATTCTTTTTTCCTGAAGTTGGCTCTCTCTCTCTCTCTCGCTCTCTCTCTCTCTCTTTCACACACACAACTTGAACAGTTTCTCTTTTGCTTTAAATCTGCTTTGAAGGTGTGACGTGTACCAGTGGTATTGCAATGTGCGCGTTTGCATGCTTGATAAACTATTTTAGCTGGAAGTGACACATGCTCTTTAGTTTACGTTTATCTTTTTCTGACACTGCTGAGAGCACCAAATTAATGCAAAGTTTAGTCTGTTTGCCTCGTAGGCGTACATAACGACTTGTGCACAAAATACTCCTTAGTGTAATTGGGATGCATTTTCTAAATTATACCAAAAAAACTTTCTAAAAGGTCAAACAAGCGCTTTTCCTGGTTAATTTATAATTGTAATAGTTGCTTTGTGCATCTTGTTTTCTAGACCCTCCTTCTCCCCGTTCACCGGCACAAGCATCTTCCTGCCACTCGCACCTCGTTCGTGGACAACTATTAATTACCTCGCAAAATGAGAAACCAAACCAAGCAGGGTATCTTGCAGAACTAAATCTCCAAATCTGGAAATATTTCGGTGCATTTATTTATTGAGTACTTTTTCTGATGCTTAATTTTACATATTTTACTACTTGTGTTCATAAATCATTCTGCTTTCTTACTCTTTGAGTGTGTGCGCGTGAGTATTGCTGCTGCTTCTCGTTAATTCCTTCCTTTAAAAAAAAAGTACGCGTTAAAGATAAAGCGTAGAATTTGCTGAAATAAAGTAACTTTCTTTTGACAAAATATATATGTCTATATGTGTAACTCTCTCATAGAAAAAGAAATATGTACATTATGTAAATTATCATTTGTTAAAGGATTTTTAATCGTTAATTTCCATCATCATTATTTTGACAGGTAGTAAAACGGTCATAGAATGTACGTCTCTTGTTAAGTGGCTGAGTCTAAACAATGTGTGCAGTCATTTAAGTCATCTGCAAAAGAAATATTGACAGATATATATGTATCCAAGTTTCGTGTGAAGGCAGCATCAGGCTACAACAAAATCTTCTCACTCATTGACTTTATAAACTACTTGTCAGTATGCAATTTCCTTTAAGTTAATAAAAGGCTAGCAACAGGATATGCATTGTTCAATGAAAGGTGGTGTAAGGCATCTATGGTATTAAATATCTTCAATCCATTGTGCTGTGCGTGATCGCACTTGTAATTACAGTCTGGTGCGAAAGTGTAGACGCATTTGTTTGCTTATTTTTATGTAATGTGTTGTGTAATTTTGTGCCCGTGTGTTCTTGCGCTTGTTCATTTGTGTGTAAATGTTTTGTGTGTATGTGTATGTTTATGTGTGTGAGAGAGATTGTCGGCATGCTATATATATATTGTAATGTAGCAAACTCCTCCTAATCCTCAAAAGTCGATAGTGTCTTTCTTGAACAGTATTCCGACAATCATGAAATATTTGATATTTTATAAAAACCTGAAACTGAAGCTATGCACAAGGAAGCTATCGATAAGTTACACAAGTAACAATAAATTGTTGTTATAAAATTATTTTTTCTTGACGAACTATGAGCATAATAAATATATTAATAACATGATGTACCTAAATCTTTCTCGGGATTTGCTTGAAGATGATTAAAAAAAGGTTTTAATTTGTAAATATATCCCGGTCAGGGTTTCTATAGTTGCCCAGAATTATTTAGGTGGATGTGAATTGTTAGGAACGGGGGTTGTCACCCTTGTCTGTTGGGAGGCAGCGATTGTCGCCCTTAGCTGCGCCAGCTGGAATGCATGGAAATAGGAAGATTTAAGAAAGCGTGCATGAGTGAGCATAAGGTTCACTGAACCCTTGTAGTGGGAATGGCTGAAGCTGTTACTTTCTGTTCCTTTAGAAACTGTGGAATCGGATTTTTTGCCAAACTATACATCTCTCCTCTTAATCAAGTCTCTGGCATAAAAATCTACGAGGAAACTTGCGTTTACTGGAACAACTATACTGAATAAACACGCCCTGTTATGGATACACGGTGTTAGACACTTAATTGAATGACCAGCAACTTTAAGTACCCATTAAAGTAAAAGATTCATGCAAGAAAAATTTGCTGAGAAGTTGTGTAAAACATTTCTTGGCAATTAAAATAAAAAAGATGAAATCATAATTAATTAAACTAGCAGAACGGAAAAGAAAGACAAAATCAAATGGAAAACCCAAGATCAAATAACCCACAAATAATAGTCCTAAGATCACAGCTTCTTCTAAAGCACCCATTATGACAACACATGAACTGGATATATACGATCAATTACACCGGCAGATCCCCTCAAACTCAATCCATACATTCACTTATTCAAGACAAAGCATGAAATACTCGTTCTACTCAATAGCCATCATGTAAACCTCCATCAAAACAGTCTATATAGTTTAAAACATAACTCCTAAAACATTTTTACTTGTACCTTTGTTTGCTTGAAAGGTCTCCGATCCAAGATATTAAATCTTAGTACTAATCCCGTATTATGAAAACTCAAATAATCATATGTTAGCTTTTTATAACTCAAAATTTGAAAAAAAAAAATCTGGAAAAGAAGATATCAACTCCCATCTCTATCCGCATCATCTATTATTCCTTCTTGTTTCACTGCGGTGTCTTTCTTTTGTAATAAATAGTGCATAAGCTTTATGTGATTAAGTGTTAGATAACAGAAGTTTATCACCATTGTAAATACAGATTTATCACTTGTTATTTTTAAAAACCATCTGTTTTAAAGGAAAACATTCAATTTTACTACACAGAATCATGTTTCCTGACTTGATTACAATATTCAAAGCACGTATTGTGACATAAATATCCAGTGTTTGAAAATTTCGAAGGCACTAGAGAGGACATGAATGAGGCACAGGTTCTTTGTCAGAAAGACTTTGTTCATATCGGTAAACGGTTTGCAATTCAGTGTGTAAAAGACAAGTGGCAGCGGAACGGGAAATGCTTGCATCATCGTATGCTCTCACCTGTACGTACCTCTTTCTACGTGTTTTCCCCACCCCGAGAGATTTTTCTTCAACCTCAAGTTTTTTGGTGCAGCCATCAAAGTGAAAACTGATAACCCTGAAAATGGAAGATCTCTTTCTCAAACATGTCCGACATCTCTTAACATGTTAAGGTCTTTCTTGATCTGAAGGTATCTCAGAGGTAAAACATGACCATGATGTTCTTCCGATCTTTGTAAAATAAGTTTCCTGTGAATATACAGTCGGACCTCGATAAGTCGAACTCAAAGGGACCCGAAAAAAAAATTCGACTTACAGAGCTTTCGAGTTCGGGAAAATGGAGTAAAGGCGCAGGCGTTTGGCCGAGAACTAGCAATTAATTCGAAATAGGGAGGTTTTCGACTTAGGGACGGTCGACTTATCGAGGTCCGATTGTTAAACTGGACAGTCTCGAGGCAAGTGGTCATTTTGTGTCTCGTCTAATAGTGTGCTTGGGATTACATACACATTGTGCAAACTTTCACACCTTACTTTTTTTGTAAGTAGATTTTGCACATGTGCTGTGTGTGTGCGTGTGCACGCGCCATTTTCACGGTCTTGTATGTATGTAAGGCATGTATGTATTTGTAAACATTGACAATACAGAAATAAAGGAAGCGCTTATTTAATTTACCTGCTGAATTTAGGACATTTACATTTTTTAACACTATAAATGAATACAAGTATTGTTTCAGAGGACGTGCGTGTATTTTTTAACAATATTTTTAGCATCAACATTTTCGAAAACAAGAAATGGTACAGCTAGAATCACAGATATGGTTTAATGGAACACACTGGATCTTTTCCTCTGACTTTTCTACTGGTTGTCTCTCTATAATCTATCCTACTCCCAGTTATTAAAAACCACAATGTAAAATAAAGTGCGACAGATATCAATCATTGACACATTATTCTGTTATTCTAATCCTTTAAAGTTTGATGAGAAAGGTAGTCTTCAGGCAAGGGCTAGTTTTAACGGAAATTAAAATCAATGATAAACTGTTTTTGTTTGGTTCTCTTGGTGAGGGAAAAAATATTAGTCTGTTCCAAGATATTTATGTTTACATACTCTGTTCAGCGT